>NW_015506921.1:88768-172538 GCF_001515645.1 Sinocyclocheilus grahami
ATTAGTGCATGCATCATTTAAGACGAAATGCTTATTATGCAAAATCCGCATCTTGACACAGACTCCAGTCGTTTGCTGTAATGCTGATGATGCTAATGACCTAGATAAATGATCCCGTGGGTGATTGTCAATCTAGCAGAAGAAACATACTATAGTACATTTTGTGCTCAAACCTGTTGCTTTCATGATTTACAAAAAAAAGCATTGATTGCTTTCTTCATAACCAAGTTTTTGAAAGAAGAACTGTGAGCAAACAAATTATATCTTTCATTTTGTGGGAATACACTCCTGTCCATCAGTTAATGTCTTGTGAAGTAAAAAAGCTGCGCGTTTGTAAGAAACAAATTCATCATTAAGACAGTTTTAACTAAAATCCATAATCCATAATAACGCTTCCTCCAGTGAAAAAGTCTATCTCCTGTTGTCCGTCACATCAAAATCCAGCCACATATTTGTTTAGAGCTGTTTTGGCTTGTAAACGGTGCTTGATCTGGGCAGATTTTTCTTCAGAGAAGACGACTTTTTCACTTAAAGAAGCACTATTATGGATTATGGACTCATATTTTAACATCTCTTCTCAAGATGTTAAGATGTTAAGAGTGGTGTGGATTACTTGTGGATTATTGTGATGTTTTTATCAGCTGTTTGGACTCTCATTCTGACGGCACCCATTCACTGCAGAGCATCCATTGCTGAGACAGTGACGCAATGCTACATTTCTCCAAACCTGATGAAGAAACAAACTCATCCTAATCTCGAATGGCCTGAGGATGAGCTAATAGATTCAGGTCTTATTATACACTGTACCCTATTTGTGGAAAGCGCTTACAACGCTATCATTTTACAGCAGAGTTTGGTCAATTAGTGATATAGGTTTAGGAAATTATGTGCTAACGCTCTAACAGTATCTTTGTATGATGAAGTTGGGCTCCTTACAAGTAACGCAGTCTGAATGAGCCTTTGTCTAACCCTCTAAACTCTTGACCTTTACCACAGTGGCAGAGGAGGCTTGAACGTGATTATAGTGCTCGTGTGAGGTAATTACCATGTCTTTAAAGCATCTTTTCCACTTGAAAGCAGGAAGATTTATTTTTCCTTTTCTTCATCGTGTTGTTCGGTTTTTATTATCTTTACCAATGTAAATGTTTACCAAACGTATTATGCATCTAAAAATGACTCCTCTTTTTCTTTTTTTTTCTCCTGGACATAGTGAAAAGTGTCCAGCAAATTAAACAAGCTCAAGTGTAGCTTTAAATATATTGCTTTAACCTGTGACTCTTTTATACAGTCAAAACACTTTAATGTTAAAGCCGAACAGCTATGCAAACGGTTCTGACTGTAGCTTGCGCCAAACTGAGCCGAACTCTAATCACTGACAGGCTGGTACTTAATGCACACTAGGGGGCATTTCACCCTGTGCCATTTAAGTGTGGAGGAAACTGAACGAGAAAATAAAAAAAGGAACTGCCTCACCAAAATAAAATGCAATTATCCTGTGTTCCCATGTTGAACTGATTATATTTGGGATGAGCAATGTCAAGTGCTTTAGGTTTAAAGAGTGGGAAGAGGCGATAAAAGAGGTGGGAGCAAGAAAGAGATAAAGGGTAGAACATGCACAGCCAGTGGGCACAACCCAGACACAGTATGGCAAATAAAAAAGGCATGGTGGTATTTATCCAAGTGGTCACAGTGTTCAAGGAGAGTCCAGTCAAGCTTGATGTTGACTGATTCGAGCATGATAAGCAGCCAGGTGGGAGGCCACTGTCTGTCGTTCGTGAAAGGTTATTTATTGCGTACTTTCAACCTATCCAATTAATTCAATGTGGAAATCATTAGAGGTCTTCTTTGAATTCAACCAGTTTTAGTGACAGTTCAATAATTTAATGCTGACTTAACTTGAGGGTGATTGCTAGTCCTTGCGGATTTGTCAGCATCTGAACTACTGAGGTGGAGCACACAAGGAATACAACGAAGGAGATTTGACGATGGAGATACAATGCAAGAGCTAAGTTCAGAGAGGCCAGCAGTATCAGCAATGACAAAGCCATGTAGTGTGCATTGATGAGATCAGACAAACACAGGAGTGAGTCTTTATGACCTTTTTTGTTGTTGTTGCTTCCTGACATTGAATCTATGTGATTTGATTTTACCTCACATAGGTAGCAAAACAAGTAGCAAGCCACATGCGATATTTGACCAGTGGGTAATTCCAGTAGACTTTGTTGGTATTGTTGCGTTCCATTTACATCAGAAGTCGGATGTCAGATATGGAAATTATGTCATACCCGATGTCATGATCTCTAGCTGGAGTGCCCGTGAGCTTCACTAGAGGGCACTCCATCCCAGACTTTACCACTCCATCAAAAACTTCATTTCCCATAATCCTTTGCCTGGACTCATCAACACTCACTCTTTGCACCTGTGTCTCATTTACCCTGACTGCTCACCCTATATAAGTCTGGTTTAGTTTGTCATTCTTTGCGAAGTCTTGTAAGTGTTACACTGCATCTCTGAGCGTGTCGCCGGTTTCTATGTATCTTGGTTTTTGGACTCTTTACCTGTGTTCTCTGCCTTGTTTAGTTGGACTGATTGCCTGTGTGTTGGCCCTTGCCTGCTGTCTGATTTTGATTCTGGACTTTCCTAATAAACACTGCATTTGGATCCTCACTCAGTCTCTGAGCAGTCCGTAACACCCGAGTTGACTGCGTTCCAGTGCACAAGTCGAAAAACCAAAATGGATGTGTCCATTGTTAGCATTACCAGTCGATAAAAACAAGTTATAAAGCAGAATTTTGCACAAATATCATGCCCATGTACATGTTTGAAGTGTAATTTGATTTTAAGTTTGGCTCATGTCCTATCCGTTTACATGGAGAGGGCAGGGGTTTGACCTATACCGCAGCCAGCCACCAGAGTGCGATTGAAATGTTGTGTCTTCACTTTTCAGGACGTTTGCGGCACATCTGGTTGATGCACTGAGCATACATTTTGGATTCTGAAGTCGGGGTTGTAGCGGTTCCTCCAAGGTTTTTTTTATGCCCTTCACTTGCTATCTTCCCTCCGTCTCGGCACTGATTACGCTGCACGAGTGCCCACTACTTGTGGAACCCTTGCAGTGGGCTGAAGTGGAATGTCCTAAGCCCTAGCCCTTGATCACTTGGAATCCACGATGGAGTTGATTTATTATGTACATTTGTTTTTCCTTATGTACTTGTTTGATGCAGCATTCTATGTATATAGGTATGCTTGGACTACTCTATATATTTAAAAATAATAATAATAATAATTAATATCATAGAGTTGTTTGGGGTGGGGGTAAATTAAATGCAATCTGCCATGACGTCACAATCGTGCTGCATTGTGGTATATGGAGCGGCCTGAAAGTAGACTCTCTCCTTCGGTCAAAAGGGGTCAAGGGTCTGCAAATAAACTTCCCTCATCCACTTCACGAAGTGGAAGGCACTTCTAAATGGCAGCGGCAGCAGTGCTCAGGGAATTTTGCAAGTGTGTGTATAAAATCGAAGTGGAACGCAACCCCGAATTTGAGGGGCATTCAGTTAAAAGTTCCTACTGAGAACTTGGAATTTTCAACATCCAAGTACAATTAGAAAACACTATTAGTTGACATGTTGGTAAGCTAAAAACACAATACTGCAATAAACATAAAATACACAACACTCTCACTTCGTCCATCATTTAAAATGTATTTCTGAGCTGGATGCAATGGTTTGCCGAGAAGGCAATTCCACAAAATAAGGAGAGTGCCAATGGAGGCATCCCACTAGGTTTCGATTTCATGCAAATACACATTGTTAAAATCCTAATTTATGACAGGACTTGACAACACATGTTTTCTTCTTTGTTATCTACTGCATGATAGCTGTGCCTGACTTGACAGTGGCCGGCCCTCAGACTAGACTGAAATAGCTCTCAAATTGTCTGTCTCTAGTACAAGCTTGGCTTTGCATTGCAATGGCGTGTCTAGAGGTACTCTCCGAACCACTGGAGGCTGATGAGACAGGCCCATGCTGAGATGAGCCACTCTAGTGTGACAGCTTGCTGTAGACCCTGTCATCCCCTGAACCAACAGAAAGCGACAGTCATACGGTCGGGGACAGTGTATCCAGTACTCAGCATTCAGAACCATGGAGAGCTCCACACCAGCATTATCTCTGAGGTTGGGATCGCAAAGCATTTCAGCACTGAAACTCCTCACATTTTCCACCATGACTTTCTTTTCTTTAGATAATGCTCATAATAATGGTTATACGGTTTCATCACAGTTACAGAATCACTTTCATTGCCAAATGTGTATCATAAAGGGGCTGTCAGCCTTTCGGTTTAATTTCATTGTCCATATCTCTTAAAATATATATATATACAGTGATGCAGCAATATTTTATCATCTATATTTTATCATCTTTCTCTGCCTCATCTCAGAATGAATTCCATGTGTTGGTGTCCTGACTGAAGACATTCACACCTGGTGCAGAAGGCAAATCTTATGAGTACCTGTTGACGCTTTCCTACCCGTCATGTGATTAACCGTGCGTCTCAGTGTATCTCGCGCTTCAGAAACCGGGAAGCCTGGTTGCTGGTTCTCCCAAAATAGTGACAGATCTGGCAGTCTTGAACAGCTGAAGCGCATAGGTGTTGATTATGTCACCTCTTCCAGCGTTTCATTTACAGGCGTGAAGAATCTGAGATTCGTCCTTCTCTGCCTATTTCAAGCGTGGGCTGACAGTTTCTGTCATAAATTCAGGCCAAAAGTAGTGACACACTCATAACTCAGAATTGGGAATCTGAAATTAACTTTTTTCCTCAACAAGCTGAAACATCTTGAGACTTGAGCGATAAAAAAAAGTGTTCATAAATCAATTTACTTTCTGCTTTAAAGTCAGTTGTTAAGTTTACCTAATTATACAAACACTGAAAACTCGTTCATGTATGCTTAAGAATACTAAATGTTAAGGAAGAAAAGCAAGAGGCAAAACAGACGGCCTGAGAAGCATTAATGTGTGCAGTGGTTTACTAAATCCCGATCTTCTAATCACTGTTACATAAACTGCTCACTGTCTGCTCCCCCATAGATGCACAGCCTGACAGTTAACAGTTAGCATCACCAATGCACACTATCAAAAGATGAAGACCGTTGGCGTATTTTCTTGGCATACTACACATGCAGCATTTCCCAGCCTTCTTTGTGTCAAAGGACAGAGGTTGCCAGTGTTGGTAAGAAGGATGTGTTATTAAAATATATGGAGATTTTGATCAGATGCACAATATGTTTAAGCGTGCGTTAGAAAATAATGACACGTGCATTGCTTAGCATTGTGAGACACTAATTATAAGTATTTCAAAGCATTGGCTTCAACAGTGTAACTGTTAAAACCAAGTAAATGAAGAATATTGTAACAACTCAATCCGAGCAGCTGAGTCCTTAGCCATCGGCTAAAAACACATCTCTTCCATCTTTATTTGACCCTCTAACTCTAGCACTCTCTATTCTAACTCTATTCTAAAAATCATTGCTCTTTTGTTGATTTTGATTGCTTCCATTGTCCTCATTCGTAAGTCGCTTTGGATAAAAGCGTCTGTTAAATTACTAAATGTAAATGTAACACAGTCAGTCAAAGATCTGTTACAATGATTTCAAGAATGGTGAGCTCACAGAATGAGAACATCTCAACATATCCAAACAAAGGTTATTCTGAGCAATATTAAGTACAGATAGTTGTGAAAAGTAAAAGCATTGGAAAACAAAACCGTTTTGAAGCGAGGCTATAACTACATTTTACAAACATGTCATGAGTTCGCCTGCCCATCCAGTACTGATGGTTAATGGTAAGCGACATTGGCTTGCTGTCCTCAATGGAGGCTCAAACCCGATACTCTGCTTGAGCTCTGAGTTCAACCCATTGTGGTACTACATAGAGGGAGAATAACAGAAAGAGAGGAGGAGATGGGGAGGTGGAGGGATGCCGGAAGAATTGTCGCTGGGACGGTGCAATGACTGCTGCTTTATAAAAGCTCGTAATGATTGGCAGGACTGAATGATCAGCCTCCTTCCGAACCTCATTACAGGAAATGGCATGTTATGCGTTTGTAAAAATCTTATGACCACCACTTTGCAATGCATCATTCTTTGTATTTTGTTAAAGAAATTATTACTGTCGAAAATTACTAAAATGCAGTGTAATAAACAGAGAATGAGTATTTGTCAGAAACTTTTATGTATTGTGCATATTGTGCATTCAGTGTATACATTTAATTCAGAATAGCAGGACAATCATTTCCATGTATTTTACTTGAATTGTGTCTGTGGGACATTTTTATATTATACATTTTAAAGGATTAACCTTGCAGTGAAAATGATATGCATGCAGCTATGATCAGTTTTATTTATTTATTTGAAACAGCATGTTGTGTTATATCTAATATAATGTTTAATCATGCAAAGGTTTCCTCATATGTTCGCTGCTCATAACCCTCCAGTGCACGTGTTTGCTGTAAGAAAGCTCAGCTCGTGAGCTTTTTAAAAAGCTGTCTGCAGTCTCGTGGCTGTCCGTGGTGCCGAAGCGAAACGGGCAAAGTCAAACGAAACATGCATTAGAATTAATGTCACTCTATAAATGCGAATCGTTTATTAGTTGCTGATTAGATGAAGGGTACGTTTCGCAAATAAAAACTTTCCTGATGCACATGACGCCGTCTGCACGGTCACGTGCGAAACGTGCAGTGATACGCGAGATCCGACTCCTTTGCTCAGGTAGTTCCATGATGGGAGCACGGTGAATTTAAGAAACGAAGACATTGTAGACGCACGTGCCCTTTAAAACTTTAGAGCTGAAAGTATTTGCGTTGCAGCTGTTGCTCGCATTGCATCAGGTTAAAGTGGAGCTATACTAATGACAGCGAGCGCAAGAGGCATACAAGGCTGCTCATCATGATTTCTTGTTAGATCCTGTCTCGCGCATGCATGAACATGCACACGGACACATAAACGTCAAGACGCTGTGGAGTTTGTATGAAAGCTGTGTTATGTTTCAGATCGTCTCAGCATCGCTCTCCTTCAACACCCAGCAGGCTGAGATCGATGCTCGCGACGTGGCCTCTAATAAGCTGCGCTATTTTCCTCGTTAATATCACGTTTAAAACACCCACCGGCATTTAGTTTGTGTCTTCACTACGCAAATGATCAGAAAAACTCCTCTGCAGATGCGCTGTAAGGACTGCGGATCTTCCTTAAGCGTTTGATTTAAAAATATATAGCTGTGCGATATTCCAGGCGGTGGGCGAGTCGGTGAGACCAGGGTTTGTAGAGAGTAGAGACTGCTTCAAGGTGATTTTGGGAAAGATTCGAGCCATCGGGATTTTTTTGGTGAGAGATGCATGCATTCCACTTTATTTGCGGTGTATATGCATGTGCATGCACTGCGGATTGGCGTGCATATTGTTGAATGCGTGCCTGGCATGCCTTTAACGTGGCAGCGCTCAACAACGTTGCTGTAATAATTAATAGCATGTTAACTGTGATGGAGACTATGCGAGGTGTATTATTGTTCCAACGCAATGCAAGAGACCACGACAGAGGCGAGATCCGGGTAAAAAAAAATGGAAGAGGATTTGATTTCCCAACCACTGAAAGAGATTAAGTCGACAGCAGCGCAAGTGCAATTGTGCTGCACATAAAAACGGGACGGGTTGGTCTTTCGATGTGAGATTGGTAGCTACCACCTTCCATTCTGAATCACAATCGCCACGTACTCAAGTGATCTCATTCCAGGGACATAGCGCCATTGTTCTGCTGTAGTGAAGCTTTATTCTTGTGGATTTGGGGTTGGTAGATGACTAATTTGCTGTAAACTGGGAAGAGTTTCGATGAGGAGTGTGCGAGAGCTGCGCGCGCTCGGCAGCAGCAGCAGCATCATCATCATCAGCAGCAGCAGCAGCCTCGAGCTCAAATTCAGCACAGCTCACATCTCAGAGCATCATCTCCTCGCATCCAGACAGAATAGACGTGTGCAAAAGTTTGACGATAAGGTGCAATCGATTTAACGTAAGTCTTGATGCTTGTGTCTTGGATATTGTCAAACCGGGGGCTGAGGGATCGCAACTGCATAAAGGTAGTCCCATATTCCTGGAAATCTAAAATGGATTATGGGGTACTTTTATCTCTGCATGATGTTTGTGGTGTGCATGATTGCTGTGAACTTGGCGATGGTCTGAAATGATGCGCACTGTTTGCTTAATTACTCCAATTGAATTACTACACGTTTAGGAGCAACCCCGAGGCGCACGCCCAACACTAATTCAGAGATACCTTAAAACGTGCTTTTGATGATGCACTCTCGCGACAGACCTCAAAAAGTGTGAACGTTAGGGATTGTGTAAGCCTCGGCGAGTGATCACGGTTTTTACATAGAGCTGTTAATCATTCTGTATGATGTTGATGCAGGATTAACTCGCCGATTGTGTGTGGCATGATTTGCGTTAATGCGTATACCAACCGGCGGAATGAAAGCACACGATACCTGTGTCTGTGTATTTCTACATATAAAGACCTCTGTTATGTATATGAGCACAGATTCATATTCTAAAATGGGAAAGTGCAATTAAACATTGAGCATTTGCATAGTGGGTCGTGTGGCATACGTAATGACTGTCGTATTGTGTCATGCAAAACTGTGATATTTGTTTACTCTTAATTCTGATCATGCATATAATTGCATTAGTATTAATCTACACTATATGTAAGCTATAAAGGGGTCAGGACCACATTAATGCACAGTATTCATGATTGCTCCTCTAGAGTAGATATGCTCAAGCTTTGAATTATATTTCAAAGGTTAAAAGGGGGAAATATGAACATTTTGTTCAGCACTTCTTAAACTGCCATAGGGTACTGTGCTTTCTTAGGATTTGTATTGTTGTATCACATCACTCTATTGCGACTCAACAAACCACATAATAAATATAAAATTAAAGGTATCCCACAGACAGACATTGATTGGTAACTGGGAGTAGTTGCATGTGAGCTGACACTAGCAGACCCTGTCTGTCTAAAAACATATTTCTAATTATATTACGGAGGTATATTAATGCATATACTCCCTATAATCGCGGTATGGGTTTTGGCAACCACATACCTCACTTCTTCCTGCAATTGCTCCACTTTAGTTAGAACAGAGATGGAAACCCTGGGTTTCTTTGAATGATTGTATTTTCTCTTCTTTAGTGGGGATTCATCCATTGGAGAATGATGTGGGGTGGAAGAGGAGCAGCTTGGCTTTGGATTTGGGCCTGTTTACTGGTGACCAGCGTTCTGGCTGGAAAAAGGTATGTTTACGCACCTGAGGTTGGTGCATGTTTCACTCACATCTTGGAATGATTAACACATTCTCTACTTTTGATAAAGAGCACTCTCTATGCTGTAGTTACAGTAATGTTCAGTTAATATGTAAGTGCTTTGATCTAAATGTAGCTCTTTGATCTAGACCTACAATGTTAACTTAGACCAAGATCAGAACCTCAGACTTCAAAGAGGATGTCATGCTAATGAAGCTTTCATTAAGGTTTTCACTCTGCTGCAACTTTCTTTCACTGTTATACTGCATGCTTCATGGAGTGTTATTCATCTATAGGTGAAGTTTGCTGACATACATTTTGAAGAAGGAGATAAAAAAAACTGTGCATGTCTATCATCCATGAGCAACATCACTGAATTAGTTTCTTTAGACAAAAACATACAGTAAGATATTTCTAAAACTACGGCCAAGTGTTATTTTAAATGTAAGGACAAATGGAAAGATTTCTAACCAAACATAAGTATTTATTTGGGAGGATTTGGCTTGAAAGAGGTCTCAGGTTTTCATTTTAATTTAATGTTTAAAGTGTAATATTAACTAATGAGTTCATATTTTCATGAATGCAGCTTGGATTTATATGTACTGTTAGCAGAGAATTATGCTGCTGATTTACTTCTAACTGATTAGTTACAATACTTATAATATATAAAGATGTTCAGGGAAAAAAAACATGTTTAATAATGCATATTATTAAATTATTTTGCAAAAATCATGCTTGTAAAATAAAGAATGTAAAGTGATTACAAATGCCATGCAACATTTTGCTTGCTTTAGATATATTTTATAGGTTTAGACAGGTGACTGTCACAGCGATGTTGACATACCCATAAATATTTTATAACAATACTTTAAAAATGCCATAAGCATACAGGGTCTCATTTGTAAGCTGTGCTGTGAGAGCATGCATCCACACTGTTCTGTTCAGATGACCTGTAGATGGGGTTGCTGTACAATGTTTAATGGGGATCTGTATGCTGCTCATATAAGCACGTGGATTTTGCAATGTGTTATTCATGTCTGTATGGTTCCTCTTTCAACCTACTATCACCAAATCTGCCAAAATATATATTTGAGTTAATTATTACTAAATAAAAATGCCCTGAGCTCTGATGTTTTTGTGCATTTTTCTCTGAGGTAACAGTGGAGATGTAATTTTGGGTCAGGCTGGCATGCATGCGTAATATATGAGACTACATTTTCCTCTCATGACCCCTTTTCCGTGTCGCTCATGGGGTCTGAGTGCATGTGCGTGTATGTCTGTGCGCGCAGATGGGGGAGGGTGGAAGTCTTCTCGTTTTATTTTTATTCTCGTTGACTGTTGTTGAATCCAGTGAGGTCCAAAGGTGTGTGCCTATGTTTTGCATTTATATAATAGAACAAAAATAAAAACTAATCAGAATTTGATGGCAAAAAAAAAAACATTTGAGAGCATACGGCTCGAGTCTGCAAGTTTGTACAAACCAGTATGATTTGAAAATGTTTGTTTTAATTAAAGCAAGGTAATCTGATCTTCGTAGAAAGGAGATAAAAGGGTCAGTATCGAAATTTGCTTATATTTGATTAGTGACCTAGAAATAGTACAGCGTCTTTACGTCATAAGTTTTCTTTGAAAACACAGTGAAAACCAGCAAAGTGGTCTCAGACTTCCATTGCATGTTCTGCTGGGAGACATTAAGACTGATTGAAATGACCGCATGAAATGAGCACAAAAAGCATGCACTGTTCTTCTCAGCGACGGCGAGCATATATCATCTGACAATTGTGCTTAAATTTTATTTAACTGCTTTGAATCAATAGTTGTCCATGTTGCTTTACTGGAAGATTTATAATATGCAATAATACATGCCAGATATGAAATACACGGGATACAAGGCTAACTTGCATTTCAGTGCGCGTGATGTCTCTCTCTTTCGGGGTCTGTCACGTCTCTCCCTCTCGCTTTTCTCTATTTGAAAACACCTCCATCCGTGGTCCATGCTAACTAATCGCGATGACCTCATCCTCTCCTTCAAATCTGATTCCATGCCAAACACCAAACAGTGTTTATTGAGTCTGCAGACGCACTTGAACAAAAAAGCAAGCAATTATGAATGAACGGTCAGCCGGTGATTGTTTTTAGAGGAGCACAAATTGGCCACCGTCCTCACAGGCTCTTATTCATAAAGTACCATTTTACACTATATGATTAAACTGCGTTTTGCTCCTAATCATTCGTCTGAAATATTTATGAGCAACAGAATTCATTCTCTTTGCAGCCATGGGTGCGTCTTTTAGGATTTGGCTTCGTGTTGCTAGAACTCATGCTTCTCATTTGCATCTAAAAGATTATTTTAGCTAATTAATAATGCATTGTTCCTGTGTATATCCCCCTTTGCTCCTAAGACGGAAGGAGATTTGTTGTTTATCTGCAGGCTATTGCATTGCACATTCGCTTTAAACAGGCTGGATGTTTCAGAGTTACCCCGAGGAGGGTGTTGCATTGATTTTTCACATCAGAGTGTGTTATAGCCACCCTTTGCTGTTGATTCTGGGTTTTGAATAAAACGTCTGCCGTTTTGCGTTGTCAGCTCCAGTCAAAGCGCAGATGAGCAGAAAGACAACACCACAGTTTTCACCAGGATTCTGGACAGCCTCCTCGATGGCTACGACAACCGTCTCAGGCCTGGACTCGGAGGTAGGTGCAGAAGTTTCTCTGAGGATTTCTCGCCTCATGCATTCGTGTCCCAGTTTTCGGCCCTGTGGGAGATTTCTAAACTTGCATCTTCAAACGGATGTAACAGCACTTTTTCACGTCGGGAAAATAAATCAGTAACCAATCATGTTCCAATCGAAGTAGGTTTCTAAATCACTTATTTAGCAGTTTTATGTAATATTGCAACATGGATTTCTGTGGTTATAATGATAAAAAGAAATAAAAATGTTTCTTAGATGTAAAGGTAATGTTCTGCAGAGGAAACAGTTTCCATTCACCTTTTATTTATAAATAAGTTGTTTTATAAGTTGTTTGTATTGCAACACCTCAGAATTACACTAGCACCATTACATTTACTTGCCAAATGCATTTTTCCCTCACAGTTAAATCATCATTGTAAGAGACTTTAAAGGTGGCAGATATTTCCTTTATATGATGATTTTCTAATAGTTTTGCTATTTTCACAAGTAAATGTACATTTCAAAACTCTCAGTACTAATCTTGCATCATCAGCAATGCCCTTTTCAAGCATTTCAACATATTTTCAGTTATGTTAGTATGATAGACAAAATCACAAAGTATCTTTCTCACTACACATAATAAGTGTTTTATTGATGTAAACTGATGTCTTACTGCTATATTACTGTTATGTTGCTATATAACTTTTCATTTGCATCTCTTCTCGTTCAATTTAATACATTTGGGTCGTTTAATCCAACAGATTTTTGGTACAGTATATCAATATATTTCTTTAGATATGGATTCTGTAAAACTGGTTTGCAGTTTTTGAAACAGAAAACCAAAATATAAGGAGTTTTTGTTACAGTATAAGTGATTTATGGCAGATGATAACCACAATGTTTAATGTGTGTGTGTGTGTGTGTGTGTGAGTGAGAGAGAGAGAGTGTGTGTGTGTGTGTGTGTGTGAGTGAGAGAGAGAGAGAGAGTGTGTGTGTGTGTGTGTGTGTGTGTGTGTGAGAGAGAGTGTGTGTGTGTGTGTGTGTGTGTGTGTGTGTGTGTGTGTGTTATACTATTGCAAACATACCATACAAACATACTATTACCATATGGATTTTGTGTCAGTTACATAACATAAGTAATGCAAGTGTATTTCCTAATGTTACAATGTAACATCTTTAATTTACAAACAGGGTGAGTTGAATGAGCTTGTTGCAAAGGTACTAAATGGAAAGAAGATCATACTGTTGTGTTTCGGTGATTAAACCAAATGTTCTCATTACATATAATAATCTAGTGTTTTTCAACAATGATTATGTGGACTGATAAAATGCATAACTGTAATGAAAAGCTGTGTTACAAGTGTGATCAGTTTTGAAAATGTACACCTTACATAATAGAACTAAAATAGTATTATTTGCTAAACATGTTACAGTAATTTAGTGTTATGAAACAATCATGAAAGTAGAAAGAAATTGTAATGAAAGCAAGAGATCAGATGTTGAAAGAACTTTTGAAAATGCAGTCATTGAAAGACATTAAATGCAAAAGCATGCCTCGTCAAAAATGTGATGAAGGCGATGGTGGAGAGCAGTTTTGTTCTGAACAAGCCCGCCAGGCAAAAGCACATCAAGTGAACATTGTTTTCCACATAAATGCAGATCATTTAACACCTGACATAAATTAGCTTTCAATGGAACTGAATGATTCATTGAGTTGGCAAGGAACTCCTCACACATGTGTCATATAATTTTTAATTTTCAGTGCGTCTGTTTGACCTTACACGCATTACCTTAGCGCCCACAAAGTGACAGCATGTCATAAATAGCAAGTAAAGCTGACTAACAACTTCTGTCAACATCAGTAATCGTTCCATGGCACATAGACATGCTGTTTTTCAAGGAGGCAAGAAAGTAAGGTGCATTTCTTCATAAAAGACTCCAACGTATTTATAGGTTATTGTAAGGTTTGCTTGATGTGATTAGAAATGTTTATGCTTTGTGAAAAGAAGAACTCATGTAAGTGGAGTGTGGAGAGTTTGCTGAACCTCGATTCGATCAAAGTCAGGCAGGTTGAACCTCTGGATTAAAGCGTTGTTAAAACTAATGGCCAACACTGATTGACACTCAAACTCCTAATTTCTTGCTTCAACAGAGCGTGTAACCGAAGTCAAGACTGACATTTTCGTGACGAGTATTGGGCCAGTCTCGGACCATGACATGGTAAAACTTTTTTACTTTCTATAAATGTCACAGGTTTTCTGTGTAGCCAGTGTTCAGAAGAGTCATGTACATGCTTAAATGTTTTTACCACACTGAAAAGCTTGAAATGTGATGATTTAATCTGTAAATGTGGAGCACAAAACCAGTCATAAGGGTCCATTTTTAAGCTTTCCATTGATGTATGGTTTGTTATGATAGGACAATATTTGGCTGAGATACAACTATTTGAAAATCTGGAATCTGAGGGTGCAAAAAAATCTAAATATTGAGAAAATCATCTTTAAAGTTGTCCAAATGAAGTTCTTAGCAATGCATATTACTAATCAAACATTAAGTTTAGATATATTTACGGTAGGAAATTTACAAAATATCTTCATGGAACATGATCTTTACTTAATATCCTAATGATTTTTGGCATAAAAGAGAAATGTATAATTGTGACCCATACAATGTATTGTTGGCTATTGCTACAAATATCCCCCAGCGACTCAACACTGCTTTTGTGCTGCAGGGACACAAATAAGCTGTAAATGTGAAAACCAGATCCGGTATTCAATAATAGTGGAAGTAAACTTGGAAATGACGAATTGATTATAACACCATAACCCATATTTCTTATTACTTCTTTACATAATAAAAAAAAAAAAAATTGGTTGGGACACTTCAATCACATGTAAAAAATAAATAAATAAAATAGATTAATGTCTTGGAATACATAAAATATCAAACCAAGTGATATTTATTTATTTATTTATTTATTTAGATTTAAGCACTAGACGCTTGTCAAGCAGAACATTTCACAAAATATTTTAAATCATAAATGAGAAAACCATAATATGACACTTGTTTGCTCAAGCATTAGTGAAACATGTTCATAGTTCACGTGATGAACTGCCCGATGCCTGTGTGAATTGAAGGGAAGGTGCATCTACTAAAAATTTACTTTGACATTGTAAAAATGGCAGAAAAAAGTAAAGTCAGTTCTGAGTAGAGCTCTAGAATTATCTGTTTGCAGATGCCACTTAGTGTTGTCATCTAGTGAAATGACATTCAGATATTGTATTGTAATATTATATACTGAATATATATTATATTGTAAAGATATACTGAATGACACTCAGTATATCTTTAGTGATCTATCGGAGCTACTGTATAGACTTGATTAGGAAATTTTATATTTTTTTCATAACATAATGGCATATCCTGCAGAATATCAGATACTGATCGAATCAGATTTCTCCTGCCAAACATAAGTTCCTTTATGAAGCAACTCTACATGTTATCCATGCATGCCTGTAAATCAAGTCTGCTAATTTCATAAAAAGAGTAAAATGCTGCAGATATGTTGGATTTTTTTTCTGCTTTACATTTCATTCACCCAGTTATGTGACTCTACCTAGAACATCCGGCTGTATCTGTGTCATGATGGATGATCTTGCGAAAATGAAAAAAAGCTCGCAGCTATGACGATCAGTAGTTGTTAGAATGATTCATGCCGCTAATTATGGCCACCAATGCTTCAGAAAGCTCATGGCTCCTCTTGATGACTGCGCTTTTACTGAAATTACTTCACAAAAGCCACTCTATAACTACAAGTCTCAATTAGAATCCTCAAAGCATTTGAGGATAAATGAAAAAGGGCTGGTTTTGTCATATTTGGAGCTTGACAGCACCTGGTCACTATGAACTGTAATTGTATGACAAGAGTGTAACTTTATATATAAATCAATAATTTTGACCCATACAATGTATTTTTGGCTATTGTTACAAATATACCCCAGCGACTTAACACTGCTTTTGTGCTCCAGGCTCACATATATGTATATATACAACTTGTCATACATATATATATATATATATATACTGTATTTTTTTTCTTTTCTTTATTTAAAATGACAACACACATTAATCAACATTTCTGTAAATGTGCCAGTGTTAGCCAGCTGGCTAATTTCAACCCGATCTCATGAAAGTGCGTCTAAATAGATCACCAAATAAAAACGAAAACTTGTGGTATTGAAATGCAAAAATGGACTTTGGCGTCTATATGCTACACGATGGGTTGGTTTAGGGTTGTGGGGTAGATGCGTATCATATGTACGCGAAAACTGCGTATCATATGCACGCCAACAAATTTCGTATCATATGCACAAGAAAGTTGTGTATTATATGCACGCTAAACACATGCGTATAATATGCACGCCAAAGTCCATTTTTGCGTATCAATACCACGAGTTTTCGTTTTTATTTGGCGTACCATTTATACGCATTTTCATGAGACCGAGCTCCTAATTTTCAACCACAGTCCTTTGGCAAGTTGTTTAAAAAAAACTTTAAATAACAAAAGAAATAACAACAAGAAACAGCAAAACATCAGCACAATAACTCAATAACAACAAAGAGCATTTCCACAATTAGCCATGGAAGCACACAAAGCGACAACACACAACCCTAAATTGCCAAAATGCAAGCATGCTGGAAAAACAATTAACATACATAAAGCACATCAGATGCAATTTTGAGTTAATGAAATAATAACACACACATAAATTGTATGACAACACTATAAAAGAGCATTCCAGACAATTAATGAAATGCTAATTAAATAATCCAAACATACCCAAGCCATGCATTTGGCCGTCTGACAACGAGCAAAGGACATGGAACATGTTACGTGTATCTAACACATTTTTAGTGAAACAAACTAAATTTGAAAATGCAAAGCTATCTTAATCTTGCTCCATGTTAATGTTCCTTCCCCTCAAGTTCACACAGACATCAGGAATCACGGGTAGTTCATCACATGAACTATGAACATGTTTCACTAACTATTTCTGCATGGGATGAGAAAACGATGTGTTATCGGTGGTCTTGCAGGAGTACACCATCGATGTGTTCTTCAGGCAGAGCTGGAAGGACGAGAGGCTGAAGTTCAAAGGTCCCATGGCTGTGCTCCGTCTCAACAATCTCATGGCCAGCAAAATCTGGACCCCCGACACATTTTTCCACAACGGAAAGAAGTCAGTCGCCCATAACATGACCATGCCTAACAAACTTCTGCGGATCACAGAGGAAGGAACTCTGCTTTACACCATGAGGTGAAGCTGCTGCTTATTTTCCTCTGCTTGGAAAGAACAGATGGTGCATCTGATCACCTTTTCATGTCATTTCCTTTTAATGATGGTGTTTGATCTAAAGTGATCTGGGTCTCCATCTCTCTCCGTACAGAAATATATTCAAATATATATTTATAAGAGTATTAGTGTGAGTCTATAAATGTATGTTTTGCATATTGTGTCATAAATACCATGACTAATGCACAGGTCAGGACAGCACATGTTATAAAGCGTCCTTTATTCTGCTTAATTCGTAGATTAGGGTGAAGATGGAAGTTCATATTTGAGTCAACAAAATGAAAAATGGGAGGAACGTACCGTAGGGGATGACATTTACTGATTTATCACACTGTCAAGCTGGAGTGAGATTGTGTATGTGTGCGACTCTGTACTGTAAATGTGTGGAGAACTGAGCTGTAGTAATTCCTGTCTGAAATAGGCCCTACCTAATAAGCGATATAAGCGGTTGCATAGGGCCCCTGTGGCCCAGGGGTTCAGACAGTAATACATGGTAATAATAATAGCTTTGCTTGTGTCAGTCTTGTGCGTTAATGTTTAAAAATGAAGAGTAAGTGATGAATTTTGTTTGCTGTATCGTGTCTTATTGCTTAGCGCTTTGAAGATGCTGTGTCAATGAAACAACGGTGCACTGTTATCGTGGGCACTTCAAAATAGGTTAATATTTCTGGATACCTTATTATCTGAATTGTTTGGATTTTTAGAACGCATAATAGCTTAATTTTCATTTACAACACTGCATGAAAATTCGGTCTGAACAAAATCAGCAGGGGTGAATAAAAATGCAGGTTCACTCTCGGACAGTAGGTGGCGCTTATGGAACAGCAGAAATACTGCGGAAATACTTTCTGACACCTGCTTGTGATGGAGAAGAAAGGAGGTCACAACAGTATTTAAATGTTTTCAAACAGATGTTAAGTATTGTATTCGCTTTGGTGTTTATCAAACGACACCAAATACTTAAATCCTTTTAAAACATTTCAAATGCACTTATACATTTTTGCATTTTAATCTGGACTAAAATATGCCAGCTCAGAAAAGAGATTATTTTCTATTAATAATAATAATAATATATTCACTATTGTAATTTTATAACTCATTGGCAGGTGTTTTTGCTTTATTAAAGCATGAATCTGACTAAATTTTGATACATTTCTCTGAAAGCAATGGTTCAACTTTTACATTTTTTTAAGTTTGTTTAATAAGTAAATATATTTTCATATTTATAACTTGAAAACACTTTTGAAAAACTGCTTAGGGCCCCAAAATGCTAGGGGTGGCCCTAACCAAAATATTTGATCACTGTATACTATATATATCAGTGGCGAGTGGTGACTTCTTTAACTGAGTGTACTGGTTAATTTATGCATTAATTTATCAGAGAGGACAGGCGGCATGTGTTGACGTCTTGAATAGCCATTAAGTGGCAGTCACTTTAATTAGTAATAAATAGTAATATGATGCCATACTTGTATAAAGATTTTTTTGAGTGAACTTTCGAAATTTTTGCTTGAGGAAACATGACAATATACAGCTACAGATCCTCACATTTTTGTGCTTGGGCGAGCAATTTGTGGACTGATTTTCTGATTACACGTGAAATCACCAACATGCCAACAAACCAATGAGAATGCAGATCAATAATGACGATTCATAGCAAGAGAGCGCAGACGCCAAAGCTGACGTGGATCCGCTCACCCGGGAACTGGCACAGATATGCAGAAAATTACCTTTGTTTGGCAAATAAATAATTTACAGAGAGTTACATTAACATTTTATTATGCAATCCTTATGTTACACCTCAAATGACAAGGGAATGTTGATATTTAGCCGGTCTCTAGGCTTCAGTATGCAGAGCATTCGCAACTTACTGTATATGGACTGCACACCCGTCATTTTAATGCCTATATCTGGATAATCTAGTGAATTAAATACAATAATAAACACAAATGGTAAAATGTATGGTTACATCTTTAAATTCAGAATGGGTGAGCAGCGACTGCACTTCAGTTGAATTCCATTTTAATGCATTGCTTTACACCGCTTAATAACAATTCTATACAAATAATGCATACTTATATGCATCATCATACTGTCCAAATGTATTTCTATAACTGTCAAGATTATAATGTTGTATCGTGCTGTCTCTCTCTCTGTCTCAGGCTTACAGTCAGAGCTGAATGTCCCATGCACTTGGAGGACTTCCCAATGGACGCCCATGCTTGCCCTCTCAAATTCGGCAGCTGTAAGTACTGCTTCCGTGGAAAGTTCAGATGCTACTCAGAGTCTCAGATGGGGACTTTCTCTTCATCATCTCTGACAAAACACGTCATTCACCGAGTCCACACAACTAGCCGAATGGATTTAGCTACCAACTAATCCTTGAAAAGAAAGAACAGATGCGTCTGCGCTGGAGGAAGAATGAGAGGGGGGGGGGAGACACATGAATAAAAAACAAGCTTGTGACTCAAAGCAACGAGACTCTAAATATTTCAGCGTCTGCTGCGTCTCCGCTGCGCTTGAGAATCCACTGCAGTATATGACCCCAGCAAGCTCTGACAGCTGACAAGTGACTTTTTGACTTCAGACAGTTGATTTTGTGTTTTGTTTGTTTGCATCAGATGCCTACACGAGGGCTGAAGTGGTGTATGTTTGGACGCGAGGGGCGGCGCAGTCTGTGGTCGTGGCTGACGATGGCTCCCGTCTCAACCAGTATGACTTGATGGGACAGACGGTCGACTCGGGTGTGGTGCAGTCCAGCACTGGTGTGTGTTTTGACCCTGTGATGTTTAGAAACGAAGCCTATAAGTTATGTTTTAGCAAGTTTAGCCAAAGTAGCTTGCTCCGGATTTTATAATTTCCCTTGTGGATATGCAAATGATTATTCTGCTCCCTCTTTTATTGGCCAATTGATACAGCTAACAAAAGGGTCCAAAGTGGGTTCATTGGACTACCTCCTTTTTCAATAATATGTGACCCTGGAGCACAAAACCAGTCATAAGGATACATTTTTCAAAATTGAGATTTATACATCATCTGAAAGCTGAAAATCTGGAATCTGAGGGTGCAAAAAAATCTAAATATTGAGAAAATCATCTTTAAAGTTGTTCAAATGAAGTTCTTAGCAGTGCATAGTACTAATCAAAAATTAAGTTTTAATATATTTACAGTAGGAAATTTACTAAATATCTTCATGGAACATGATCTTTACTTAATATCCTAATGATTTTTGGCATAAAAGAGAAATGTATAATTGTGACCCATACAATGTATTGTTGGCTATTGCTACAGATATCCCCCAGCGACTTAACACTGCTTTTGTGCTGCAGGGTCACATATGATTTGGTGGATTTAGTTGTCAGACGATGAATACCTTGTTACAATATTTTGACCGACTGACGGTTTGCTCTTCACTGGGGCAGGAAATGCATTGTGTTAGTGTACCATTCTCTCAGATTTGTTAGTATGTTAATATAATTTGTGATGAAAGATTTTATTATTAAAGAAAAAATGCCAGTTTGCCGAAAGCTAATTTAGACTACAACACGAATTCTACTTTGCGTCTCAGTAAGCACAATACAGAAATGTGAAAAAGAGCATCATCTGGAAAGAGCATGTTCTATTTAAAGCACCATATTTGCATATAAACCATCTGATAAACGTCTCAGGTTACTTATGTAACCATGGTTCCCTGAGTAGGGAACGAGACACTGCGTCCTCTAGGGGTCGCTATGGGGAACGCCTCGTCGTGACCCGTGTCTGAAGCATACATTGAAAAAACACCAACTCGTTGGCCGGCGACAGCCATGACGTCACTACCGGTGCGACTACAGTATAAATCGGCGCCGGGAGCTACACATCATTCACTTCTTCGTCTGAAGCTTGCGTCCGCAGCATGGCAAGAAACCTAGAGGACGCAGTGTCTCGTTCCCTACTCAGGGAACCATGGTTACATAAGTAACCCGAGACGTTCCCTTTCATGGGAACTTCGAACTGCATCCTCTAGGGGTTGCTATGGGGCGTTCCCCCATAGCGACCCCTAGAGGACGCAGTTCGAAGTTCCCATGAAAGGGAACGTCTCAGGTTACTTATGTAACCATGGTTCCCTGAGTAGGGAACGAGACACTGCGTCCTCTAGGTTTCTTGCCATGCTGCGGACGCAAGCTTCAGACCAACTCTAAAATCATGAACATCTCCTGAATAGTTCTAATATCAACTAGGAATGATTTTATAGTGTTTTGCACATGAGCAAATGCCCTAAATATCACATCTTCCAGATGAAAACACATACGCTGCAACATATGAGCTCTATATGGTTATTTGTTCCCATGTGGGAAAATCAGGTGCAAAATAGCAGCATCAGACATAAAGTGCATAAACACCATTATGTTTTCTGTACACGTGGATATGGACAATCCATGAGAAAACAAAAAATATGCAGTGCAGTGATTAAGGAATAATGATTTGGCATAATAATAAACGCATACTGCATAAGCATTATTATATGCATTAGGGTAAAGAAATAGTGAATGAAATAACTACATGATATCCATTCAGATTCATTATAATTAATCTTGCATATCAGTATTTGCTGAGAAAAGTCCCTAAATGGAGATATTGTTGTAGAAGACACAAAGTAGCTTGAGAAGTCAAGTCTGTCTGTCTGAAGTAGACTTTCTCATTCTGTGCTGCTGTTGTCGTACGTGCGGGTTAGGTTGCATGATTAATTGAATGAATTTTCATAATACTCATTAATTAATGTATATATGGCTTCCTTCAAAGATCTCTTTCTCTTTCACTTCCAGGAGAGTATGTTGTGATGAAAACACAATTCCACCTCAAGAGGAAGATCGGTTACTTTGTCATCCAGACATATTTGCCGTGTATCATGACCGTGATCCTGTCCCAGGTGTCTTTCTGGCTAAACAGGGAATCTGTCCCAGCCAGAACTGTGTTTGGTGAGTGTCCTAATTGATCTTTAAGTTAAGCGATCAATGCGCTGTTAGCATCACTCTGCAGCAGTCTCCAACATCTTCAAATCGAGCGAGCTGTTGTATTGTCTAGGTATCTGCTTTCCAAAGCAGCATCCTAACTGAAATACGATCTCATAAATGGTTGATTTGGAATAATATACCTAGGCAGCGACTGCTTGCACCACACAAACAGGGTTGATCATGAGACACACAATAGACTCAACCCACGACTGATGCCAGAGACTTTGATGTTAGCATGTTGCAAAGCATAAAAATATATGTAAATATGCATAAAAATGCCCTGCGTTTCTCTAAGCTCATCCATTATTATTGCCTACTCAGCAAAGTATGCCTGTGATGCTGCCTTAGAATTTGGTCAAAACATAGTATATCTGTAATTATGCAAAGCATGGTAACACTTTCGTTTAAGGACCAATTCTTACTATTAACTAGCTGCTTGTATTAGTAGCATATTGGCTGTTTATTAGTACTTATAAAGCACATAATAATGCATGACCATATTCTAGATCCCTTAATCCACACCATACCTAAACTTAACAACTAGTTCACCCTCTAAACTCACCATATTAACTAGTAAAGTTAATAGTGAGAATTGGTCCCTAAACTAAAGTGTGACCCAAAGGACAAACTGGAATCTCAAGCATAATTATTAAGGGTGTGAAGCAAAGTCAGTATTTGTATTTGGATCTGTATCTGTAGCAATTATTTAATAATCCATACATTTGTTATTTTTTTATTATAGAATATCTGCAAACGTAATTTGTGTGTGGGATAGACTTTTCTCCACCACTTTTTGAAAGCCATTGAGAAAAATAGCTTGAACCCATTTGCAATACACAGACAAAGCACCAATCTCTCATTCCTCGTAATTTAATGCATGCATGTTACACAAAACACGTTTGCTCCAGACTCGTTCAGTGGTCGAGTGATCTGCCAGTTTAAACAGATTCGATGGCAGCTGCTGTACTGTACAAGTGCGTGAATTAACACTGAGAATGTCCTAATATGTACACATCAGTGAATGAGGCTTCACTTACATATCTATGTGCTTCTAGCCAACATTTCAGCTCAACCCTTGTAGGAAATTAGTGTGAAATGTATCTGGTTGCCATGACAAATTCACACACTTCAGAAACCGCAGTGGGGCTTTTTGCTAATTTTCAGTTCACACTGATTGACTTTACACATTCTCTATTCACTATTTCTAAAATATCGTGCTGTCACTTGGCTCACCTGCTTTCCAGCAAGCTCAAGGAGGGACTTCATATACTGCATATTTTTTTTATATTATTCATTAAAATTCGTTATTTGTTTAGAAGTCATTATCCATGCCTTTCAGATTAAGGTATTCAGCTTCGAGCACATCCCGAAAATCCTTTGAAAGCTATCTAGGTCATGGTTTAGGGTTCTTTCTCAAATTTGACATACATCTACATTTTTCTGTTTCTTATTTGGTCTTAAAAAGTTGTCTATTTTCAGTTACAGCTTAGTTAAATCCTTAAGTTTTCTTCAATACTTTATTAAAAGGCTGCATGCATTGATTGTTAGTGCTTTTAGGAGAAGCATGCAAACTGCAAAATCATAAATCCTTCATTTGACAGTGAGCACAACAGTATTCAAAGTTTTAAACTGTGCCAGGAGGATTCTGCGTGTCTGTGTGATGTATTATGTAACACATATCAGAGAGGGAAGATTTTGTTTTTCTGTCAGCTTGTCGGGCTACCCTTGAATTAAGTCTCCTGACTGGGCACTTTGGATTCCCAGGCGTTTGCGTCTCAGACAAACATTAAAAGTTGCATCTGAGAGCTGTCTGTGCCTTAGTTCTTGCTGGGTAGCTCGACTGCAGCCTTGCAAAACTATATTCATATTCTCAATTCTGTGAACTTGTATTCTACAAATGCATTTTGACTGAAACATGACTAAGGGGCCAAGGATGTGACACAAGTGGTGTTTTTTATTGTTATATATATTGTCTTGATCTGTTAAAAAGAAAGAAAGAAAGAAAGAATGCCTTGTTGGCAACGGCTATTTAAAGTAACTTTTCCCACAAAATGCCATATTTAAGTGCTTAATAAAAATACCCTGCAATTGTTCTTTTGGTATACTAAACTGGTATATTTAAAGTCTGCTAAACTGGAACAAATAATTTTGTGCTTAATCCACTTTAATTTTGCGGAAGTAGTGCCGAGATCCAACTAAAGATATACTTAAGTATATTTGATTGTGCTAAAGTGGAACTATTGCAAGTATACTTCAGGTACACTTTAAGTATCTTGCATTTAAAGACTGATATTATACAAAGATCATGCAGTCCTTATTAATAGTGATTTTAAAACACATTTTAGGCATACTATTAAGAAATGTGCATTGTGCAATAAAGAAATACTCCAAATAAAGTTAAATTATAATTTTATATCAGTAAGTCTTAAGTGATATGCCAAATGTTAATGGATTTAAAGTATAATTAGTATGAAATAAATGTATTTTAAATAAATTATGGATTTTTTTTTTTACTAGGGGAGGCATTTATTTAAAATAATAATAATAATCCAAAAAGTTGAAAATTGCCTAACATGTATTTAATAGTGGGAACAAAGTATTTAACCTGTATTTAATATGCCTATAATTGAAATAGGCTGTAGTGTCCTCTTTTTGATCGGTTTAGTGATCGTTATTAAATATCAATATCAAGAAACAACATCTTGATTCATGACACTGAACTACATTAACTACATCTTGTATGAGCAACCTTGACAAGTGTTAGGACACAAAGCACTTAAGACCTGAATAAACACAGGGAGCATAAAACGTAAGGATGTACGATATTATTGGAACGTTATCGGAATTGGCTGATAAAGGTTTAAAGGTGACATCGGATGCCCATTTCACACAAATTGTTCTTTAGGGTATTTCTGAAATGTCTGTAACATTTTTTGGTTAAAAGTCCTCAGCGGTTGTGAAAAAATCACCCTTTTTACCTTGCCAAAACCAGCTCTGTTTTGGTGCATGTCTCTTTAAATGCTAATGAGCTACTGCTCACCCCACCCATTCATTTTACTACAGTGTTTAACAGAGCAAAGATAGCATAGCTTGTCTGTATGATTGTTAGTATATGTGCTTGTGTTAGTATGGTTATCTTGCTAACACTAATGTGGAAAGTTTTCTTGTTTTGCGGTGCGTGCTAGCGTTGGAGTAGCTAATTTACTGTCAAACAGCAAATGGAGAAAATATTACTGATAGCTTTCCCCCAGCTAAACATACTAACGCATACACTAACATTCATACAGACAAACTGTGCTATCTTTGCCCTGTGGCTCAACTGTTTATATATATATATATATATATATATATACAGTATATATGTATAAAGGTTCACCCTCTTTTCTATATGCTAGGTTTCACGTCTTACATCAATTTAGAGTGCTGATAACAGCAAAATCGTCTTTCAGACCTAAGCTATCAAACGAATGCAGTTCCATAACTTGATATATAACAAGGCATAATGCCGATAGTGTGGTTTATGTTGGTGTGAAGAAGTCAGTAATGTCACAAGACTATGATGTTAAAGGAAAATGATGACCAGTATTATGGGTCCCTAGGAGGAACTACCTGTATATCACAGCAGCAGCAGCACAAGGCTGAACATATTGTGCTGAAGATATTCCTCCAGAGACCTGGGGGTTTTTGAAGCACATTAAACCAGAGAGAAGGTTCATATTGCTGCTGGAAAGGTCTCAAGACTAGGATAACATTGTTGAGACATAGAACTAAGCTTAATATTATCAGACAAAGAGAAATGGCTAAATAACTCAAGACAGCCGGAACTGAAATTACACCAAACAAAACTGCTGAAGAGGCCCTTTTAAGAAGTAGTCTTCAACCAAATTTCACCGTGCTTTTCTGAGAGTAATATGGAAATTAGGCCTTGCCTAGAATGAGAAAGTGTTGAATAATACATAAGAAACTCATCAATGTAATTGAAATCCCATTTAAAACTAGAATGTGTTCCTATCCTCTCAAAGTTATTTTTTTTTCATTAGCATCACCAAACAGAAATGCAAAAATATTTATTTCAAACATCTCGATAATAAATCTCGAACACTCCTCTGTCTCCTATTGGTTAGTTAGACTGATAGTCTCATCACAGACTCACACCATTGGTTGAGCTTTGTTGCGTCCATTTGGTTGATATGCTCAAAGAAACAGAGAAATGTTTTGATAGCACCATATGGTCGATAACAAAAAAATAAATAAAAAATGCACACACACACATATATTAGAGGTGTAACGGTATTCAAACCCAACCGAAAAACCGCGATACATCACCCAAGGTATTCTCATGGAGAACGGCGATACTCTCGTGGATTACCCCACCCCTGCTGAGACACTTAAAAAGCGTATGCCCATAATGGTTTTGAAGTGCTTGAATCACTTTAAAAAGGAAGGTACTATTAAGTGCAACATGTGCAGAACAAATCTGTCATATAGGCTATAGGGCTGTCAAAATGGCTGAAAAACTAAATTCGAATTTTGTACTTAAATATTATCAAAATTCGAATTATATTCGTATTTAAAACGCATAATTTCAGTTAGGGTGAAGAATAGCTTTTGGCTTCTCTCCTGAGGACACAAGAGGGCGCATCATTCAAAGCTTAAGATAACATGACTATCTGCAAAAAAAAAGTGCATAATGTTTAAAATAATGTTTATAAACCAATTATTATTAAGTTGCTTAAACGACTATAAACAAAAACCGCATCATGTATGTATGCATAGTTTAATACAAAGGGCTGAAAGCCAATCACACAGTATATTTATCATTTAAAAACATGAGATGCAGTGGGATGATGTGGAGAAAACAGCCATAAAGTCTCGAGATATGTTTTTTTTCAAAGTTAAAATTGCATTATTTTTACATGGCTTTCTAAACATGCGGCTCTTTTGTGCGAGACGCGAGTGCAACGCTGATAGATGTCCCTCTAGAAAATGCGTGAAATATGCGTTCTGTGTGAACGGCTTGGTTTCAGTTTTGATGTAAACAAGATTTTCTCTGCGTTGTTCTCTTTTTCCGCTATATTTGTAATGAACATTGCAGCAGCGCCGCATCTAGTGGCTCCAACTGGATAGACTAACAAACACATTAATGCAACAACACTTACATCGTCATCGCATCTCGTGCGCCGCTGATAAGCTGCCTCCTTAACGCACACCTAAAATTCGTTTTTGCATTCGAATGTGGATTTTTATTTTAAATTCGACGAATATTCGAAATTTTAAAAAAAATTTGACAGCCCTAATAGGCTACATAAAATTATAATGAGAACACGACTGTAAAAGAATATGCCATGTTTCAGCGCATTTGATTGGAAAGAATCCCTGTTGAAAAAAACAGTATATGCTGGTTAGGTATGTTTTGAAGCATGGCTACTGGTTTAAAATGGTCCTTAGCTGGTCATGAGCTGGTTTAAGCTGGTCATATGATGGTCCTAAGCTGGTCCTGAGCAGAAGCTAGTTGCTTAGGACCCGCTCAGCAGCCATACATACCTAACCAGCATATGCTGTTTTTTTCAACAGGGATGCGTGCACAGAGTTACTGTATATCTTCATGTCTTCATGACTAAAGTTTGCTTGTGCAGCCACTCACAGCTTTTTGTGGAACTGTAAGATGCCATATTTTGTTTATATATTTGTGACCCGTGCTGGCAAAATGAGTGTGAATGCGTACGGTCTAATATTGAGCTACAGACAAAAGAAGTGAACATTTCGGTTTTGGTCGAACTCTTTTCACAAAAATTAGTTCATTAAGCCTTCTTCTAGTGATCCAAATGCTTCAAATAGTAATTAAGCATCTAAAAGGATCTTTATTTGTACTTTTCTGAGAAGAGTACCTTTTTCTCTGTTCTCTTCTGGACGACTGCTGCTGCTTCTCACCACAAGTTGTAGGATATATCGTTGCAAAGCGCAGCATTCCAGCTTTATGAATAATCATAGCGAATTCTGTATGACATGAGTCTGAACCAGTAAAATATGATTTTCAAACCCATGCTGATGCTAAACATGCGGCTCTTTTGTGCGAGACGCGAGTGCAACGCTGATAGATGTCCCTCTAGAAAATGCGTGAAATATGCGTTCTGTGTGAACGGCTTGGTTTCAGTTTTGATGTAAACAAGATTTTCTCTGCGTTGTTCTCTTTTTCCGCTATATTTGTAATGAACATTGCAGCAGCGCCGCATCTAGTGGCTCCAACTGGATAGACTAACAAACACATTAATGCAACAACACTTACATCGTCATCGCATCTCGTGCGCCGCTGATAAGCTGCCTCCTTAACGCACACCTAAAATTCGTTTTTGCATTCGAATGTGGATTTTTATTTTAAATTCGACGAATATTCGAAATTTAAAAAAAAATTTGACAGCCCTAATAGGCTACATAAAATTATAATGAGAACACGACTGTAAAAGAATATGCCATGTTTCAGCGCATTTGATTGGAAAGAATCCCTGTTGAAAAAAACAGTATATGCTGGTTAGGTATGTTTTGAAGCATGGCTACTGGTTTAAAATGGTCCTTAGCTGGTCATGAGCTGGTTTAAGCTGGTCATATGATGGTCCTAAGCTGGTCCTGAGCAGAAGCTAGTTGCTTAGGACCCGCTTAGGACCAGCTTAAACCAGCAGCCATGCTTCAAAACATACCTAACCAGCATATGCTGTTTTTTTCAACAGGGATGCGTGCACAGAGTTACTGTATATCTTCATGACTAGCACAGTCAAGTTTGCTTGTGCAGCCACTCACAGCTTTTTGTGGAACTGTAAGATGCCATATTTTGTTTATATATTTGTGACCCGTGCTGGCAAAATGAGTGTGAATGCGTACGGTCTAATATTGAGCTACAGACAAAAGAAGTGAACATTTCGGTTTTGGTCGAACTCTTTTCACAAAAATTAGTTCATTAAGCCTTCTTCTAGTGATCCAAATGCTTCAAATAGTAATTAAGCATCTAAAAGGATCTTTATTTGTACTTTTCTGAGAAGAGTACCTTTTTCTCTGTTCTCTTCTGGACGACTGCTGCTGCTTCTCACCACAAGTTGTAGGATATATCGTTGCAAAGCGCAGCATTCCAGCTTTATGAATAATCATAGCGAATTCTGTATGACATGAGTCTGAACCAGTAAAATATGATTTTCAAACCCATGCTGATGAAAACAAAACGATCGCGCTGACTGACATATGTGACCCTGGAGCACAAAACCAGTCATAAGGGCATTTTTTTAAAATTGAGATTTATACATCATCTGAAAGCTGAATAAATAAGCTTTCCATTGATGTATGGTTTGTTAGGATCGGATAATATTTGAAAATCTGGAATCAGAGGGTGCAAAAAAATCTAAATATTGAGAAAATCATCTTTAAAGTTGTTCAAATGAAGTTCTTAGCAATGCATATTACTAATCAAACATTACGTTTTGATATATTTACGGTAGGACATGTACTAAATATCTTCATGGAACATGATCTTTACTTAATATCCTAATGATTTTTGGTATAAAAGAGAAATGTATAATTGTGACCCATACAATGTATTGTTGGCTATTGCTACAAATATCCCCCAGCGACTTAACACTGCTTTTGTGCTGCAGGGTCACAGTATAGTATTCTTTATACTGTTTCATACTGTGCTTCTTCTAAGCAAACAAACACATTTAAGAAAGTCCTGATAACATGCAAATCATTTCAGACAAGACATAGTGTGGATCCAAAAAAAAAGAGAAATTAATAATTTTATCAAAATGTTATTGTTTTATTACATGCTTGCCAAAAAGAAAATGAGCTCTTCTTTTTTTCTCTATCGTAGTCTCCACAGGCTTTCTTTCCCTAACAACATTACCGAACACCTTTGAGAGTTAATATCATTATTCATTATTCCTTAATTTGTCTCCTGTCCTGCTGTGTGCGTCCAGGAAAATCTTGTTAAAAGATATGGATCATCTTAACAAATGTTCAATATTTAGACAAGATGAGTGGAAAATTTTAATAACCATGCTAACTAACCTAAAACTAAAGAGCTTTACCGTTGGGTGTATCTCTACAGGACGAGAAACAACTGTGACTATCAGCCTATCATTTCACATAGACACTTCAAGCAAAAGCTGCCCTAAATATTTTGCTATTTTAAAGATACCTTATTGATGTGTCTGTCACGTGAAAGCAAACAGCAGTTTGGTGTTTCTCGGGTATTACTTAGCTTAAGAACAAATAACAAACATTTTTAATGATGCTGTGAGAATCAGTGTTTGCCAAGAGGCTCAGTCTGGCTTCAGGAGAAAGGCTCAGGCACGTCTTGAGCAGAAGAGACAGGAGTAATAAAATATGCGCTACAGTTTCAATTTAATTACATTCAACAGGACACATAATTCATACTAACGAATGTTTGCCAGCTGTCACTGTTCACACTGAAAATGTGTTCTAAAATGTATAGAGTACTGAGTACATTGTCTACTGCAGATCTTGCTGTCGGAACTTTAATCCCTGTTAATAGAGTAATTATATTTAAGAAAAGAACTGGAGGAAAAGATGCAACGTTGCAGGTGATTCTGCTTTAGAACCTTCAGAAAACTTTAACTCTGACTTTGCTGACTCTATCGACATCAAACGGGTGTAGCTCAGGCATTTTTCATCCGATTCCAACAACATATCATTCTGAAGGTGTTTTAATGGAGAAAGATGTGATCATTGTGACTCATTTTGCCAGTACAGGTCACATATACTGTAGTTGTTTACAGTGTTGGGGGTAACGCATTACAAGTAATGCGAGTTACGTAATCAGATTACTGTATTGACCCGAATATAAGACGACCCTGATTATAAGACGACCCCTCTTTTCCCAGATGTACCTTTTGGAAAAAGGCTTTTTAAAAACCAAATCTTGTTTTTTCTCAGTAAAACACATTTTGTCTTCAATTATTTTCATATTGCATATTTTTCCTATTTTAATTTTTGTTTTGAAAGTATAGTAAAAACTGGTCAGATGTACCAACAATCACATTTAAAAAATATACACTTTTTGATATACCATTTAAGAAAAAAAAAAAATCCGAATTCTGAATTAGGACATTTAGGCTATCCGTCTAATAGTAGCCCACCACAATCTTATTAACAGTTGCCTCTCACCACAAGTTGTAGGATATATCGTTGCAAAGCGCAGCATTCCAGCTTTATGAATAATCATAGCGAATTCTGTATGACATGAGTCTGAACCAGTAAAATATGATTTTCAAACCCATGCTGATGAAAACAAAACGATCGCGCTGACTGACATATGTGACCCTGGAGCACAAAACCAGTCATAAGGGCATTTTTTTAAAATTGATCATTGTGAAGATTTATACATCATCTGAAAGCTGAATAAATAAGCTTTCCATTGATGTATGGTTTGTTAGGATCGGATAATATTTGAAAATCTGGAATCAGAGGGTGCAAAAAAATCTAAATATTGAGAAAATCATCTTTAAAGTTGTTCAAATGAAGTTCTTAGCAATGCATATTACTAATCAAACATTACGTTTTGATATATTTACGGTAGGACATGTACTAAATATCTTCATGGAACATGATCTTTACTTAATATCCTAATGATTTTTGGTATAAAAGAGAAATGTATAATTGTGACCCATACAATGTATTGTTGGCTATTGCTACAAATATCCCCCAGCGACTCAACACTGCTTTTGTGCTGCAGGGTCACAGTATAGTATTCTTTATACTGTTTCATACTGTGCTTCTTCTAAGCAAACAAACACATTTAAGAAAGTCCTGATAACATGCAAATCATTTCAGACAAGACATAGTGTGGATCCAAAAAAAAAGAGAAATTAATAATTTTATCAAAATGTTATTGTTTTATTACATGCTTGCCAAAAAGAAAATGAGCTCTTCTTTTTTTCTCTATCGTAGTCTCCACAGGCTTTCTTTCCCTAACAACATTACCGAATTCATTTTTGTTGCAATATCATTATTCATTATTCCTTAATTTGTCTCCTGTCCTGTTGTGTGCGTCCAGGAAAATCTTGTTAAAAGATATGGATCATCTTAACAAATGTTCAATATTTAGACAAGATGAGTGGAAAATTTTAATAACCATGCTAACTAACCTAAAACTAAAGAGCTTTACCGTTGGGTGTATCTCTACAGGACGAGAAACAACTGTGACTATCAGCCTATCATTTCACATAGACACTTCAAGCAAAAGCTGCCCTAAATATTTTGCTATTTTAAAGATACCTTATTGATGTGTCTGTCACGTGAAAGCAAACAGCAGTTTGGTGTTTCTCGGGTATTACTTAGCTTAAGAACAAATAACAAACATTTTTAATGATGCTGTGAGAATCAGTGTTTGCCAAGAGGCTCAGTCTGGCTTCAGGAGAAAGGCTCAGGCACGTCTTGAGCAGAAGAGACAGGAGTAATAAAATATGCGCTACAGTTTCAATTTAATTACATTCAACAGGACACATAATTCATACTAACGAATGTTTGCCAGCTGTCACTGTTCACACTGAAAATGTGTTCTAAAATGTATAGAGTACTGAGTACATTGTCTACTGCAGATCTTGCTGTCGGAACTTTAATCCCTGTTAATAGAGTAATTATATTTAAGAAAAGAACTGGAGGAAAAGATGCAACGTTGCAGGTGATTCTGCTTTAGAACCTTCAGAAAACTTTAACTCTGACTTTGCTGACTCTATCGACATCAAACGGGTGTAGCTCAGGCATTTTTCATCCGATTCCAACAACATATCATTCTGAAGGTGTTTTAATGGAGAAAGATGTGATCATTGTGACTCATTTTGCCAGTACAGGTCACATATACTGTAGTTGTTTACAGTGTTGGGGGTAACGCATTACAAGTAATGCGAGTTACGTAATCAGATTACTGTATTGACCCGAATATAAGACGACCCTGATTATAAGACGACCCCTCTTTTCCCAGATGTACCTTTTGGAAAAAGGCTTTTTAAAAACCAAATCTTGGCTTATATTCAGGTCAATACGGTACTTTTTCAAGTAACTAGTAAAGTAACGCATTACTTCTTAATTTACAAGAGAATATCTGAGTTACTTTTTCAAATAAGTAACGTAACATTCTACTGTACGGACGTAAATGTACTTTCCCTTCAGCCTGAGGCTTATTCATTTCACTTTTGGTGTGAAAAGGCTTTTATATTTGCCAGAAATAGAACTTTTTTATTTTAAAAGCAAACAAGCAAGCCCTGTCCAGATTTAAAAAGTAATGCAAAAGTAACATTAATGCATTACTTTCCATAAAAAGTAACTAAGTAACGTAATTAGTTACTTTTTTATGGAGTAACGCAATATTGTAATGCATTACTTTTAAAAGTAACTTTCTCCAGCACTGATTGTTTAATGCAGGTGCTTTCCATATGCTTTGACCATTGCAGGAGTGACCACTGTCCTTACCATGACCACCCTGAGTATCAGCGCGAGAAACTCTCTGCCCAAGGTGGCCTATGCTACAGCCATGGACTGGTTCATCGCCGTCTGCTACGCCTTTGTCTTCTCGGCTCTCATTGAGTTTGCCACCGTTAACTACTTCACCAAGAGGGGTTACGCCTGGGATGGGAAAAGTGTGGTGCCAGAAAAGGTAAAGCCACTTCAGCTTTCAATTAAAAGGAAAACTAAATGTTTTATGTCATTAAAGTATTGGTTCATAAAAACGAAAACTGTCATCATTTTCTTACTCTCATGTTATGATATTTTGAAGCTACTGTTTTCCATTCACTGAAAGTCTTTTATTATTATTATTTATAGTATTAATATAGTATATCATAATAATGAGAAAAATCTCAAAACTTAATGTTATAAAATTGAGAGAAAATTATTATTCATTATATATTTTTATGATCTAACATCTCATTGTGTTGACTTTGAAATGATAATGACTTACTATATAGTAATAATGAGTTTATCATAATAAGGATTTAGTATCTTGTAAAAACGATTTTTTTTCATAATAATTAATTTTCTTCTAATATTTACTTAATGTAAGCAACAGACTGGGTGACATTCGGTTACACTAGCAGTTGTTTTCATTAAAATATAATTTATAATCTATATTCTACATTCATTCTAATTTATTTATTTATTTGTTATTTCTGATCAACTGTATGGTATACTAAGGTAACCTCGAAATGTTAGGCTTGTAAAATCACTTCAGATTTGCTGTCTCAAGCCAACATCAACGTTTGTCTTAAACATTTTTTTTATCTAGTTATGAGCTGTGTTGGGCAAGTTACTCTAAAACAGTAATTAATTACTAGTTACTAATTACATCTCCAACAGTGTAATTCGATAACTGTACTCTCTTTATAAAGTATTGCATTACTTACTACTAATTACTTTCTAAATCCCATATCAGCCTCGATCAGCTGAGCATTACAAGGATAGACATGAAACTGCTCTTTTAATTCTTTCAAATTAATATTATAAACCTGCGTAAATTACTCTTCAACTCACCAAGTATTTAAAGGGAGAAGGTTACATTAAAAATATACATTTTAACATTAGATGATACATTTTGATGTTAAATCCACTATTGCTTTATATAAGAATTGTTCTAAAGTCTATACAGTATTTAATGAAGTTACAGCAGAAGTACCTAATTAAATTACAGTAAAATTAAGAGTAATCCCTTACTTTTTACTCAGGTTTTTATCAGGTTTAACAGCAGTGGCCTCAAACATACAGCATTTGTTTCTTATGCATCTCACGACTAATTGCAACGTAACATGTTTAAACTAGTGCTGTCAAGCGATTAATCGCATCCAAAATAAAAGTTTTTGTATGTGTGTGCACTGTGTATATTTATTACGTATATGTGAATACACACACATGCATGTATATATTTTTTTTTTTAAATTATGTTTATATATTAAATGTATTTATATCTAATATAAATTATCTGAATATAAATATATACATGTAAATATTTTCAAAATAGATACTGTATACATGCATAATAAATATACACAGTACACACACATATATTATGTAAACAAAAACTTTTATTTTGGATGCGATTAATCGCGATTAATCGTTTGAAACCACATTATAAATCATTCTTTATTTAAAATCCTATAAATCCAAAGAAGAAACGGCAAATACTGACAAAAATGTCATCTGTTCTTTACATAAAATCACTGTACGACTTCAAAATACTTGGAATATTGTGTACAATAATAGAGCGCTGCAGCCGTGGCGTCAAAACCTGAAAAGTCATTTGCCGTGGATTCCCTTGAGATTTTCCTATGGGTTTTTATAATGGGGTTTTGCAATTTATGAGCAAAATAACGTCTGTGGTAAACATCGGTCGACGATACTTGGACGGTTTGCTCTACACGGTAAATTACACACCCATACTGAAAACACAAATCGTGAAGCAGTTCGTTTTTGGAAACATATGTTTCTAATAAGTCACTAGATAAGGGTGTGAGTGTGTGCAGTTTATGTTGCAGAACAGAACGTCCAAGTATCGTCAAGTTATGTTTACCGCAGACCTTACTTTGCTCATAAACTGAAAAAAAAACATTATAAAACCCCATGGGAGAATCTTGAGGGAAATAAATATGTGACCCTGGACCACAAATCCAGTCAAAAGGATATTGAGATGTATGCATCATCTGAACGCTGAATTAATAAGCTTTCCATTGGTGTATGCTTTGTTAGGATAGAATATTTGGCTGAGATACAACTATTTGAAAATCTGGAATCTGAGGGTGCAAAAAAATCTAAATATTGAGAAAATCATCTTTAAAGTTGTTCAAATGAAGTTCTTAGCAATGCATATTACTAATCAAACATTAAGTTTTGATATATTTACGGTAGGAAGTTTACAAAATATCTTCATGGAACATGATCTTTACTTAATATCCTAATGATTTTTGGCATAAAAGAGAAATGTATAATTGTGACCCATACAATGTATTGTTGGCTATTGCTACAAATATCCCCCAGCGACTCAACACTGCTTTTGTGCTGCAGGGACACATAATACAGGGCGCCCTGCAGCCACACTAATTCCATCTCCTCTTTTTGTTTTTCTTTCTTATGTTTCTAAACAATAACAACAAAAAAGTGAAACAAAAAATTTGTCTCAAATTTGTTTCAATGATAGTCAAGCTCCCACTTTCAAGTTTGTGTCGACATGTGTAACATACTGTATCTTCCTATATGATAACGAGAGCGACTGTATGATGTACAAACCAATGCACTGGAAGGGAACTCATACTTACTATATATACAAACAGACCTGAGAAAATGCTATTCTGCAAATGCACATAGAATTATAGTTTAATACTCCCTTCCTTATGGAATAGTTAACCCAAAAACAAAGAAGAAAAATGATTCTGTCATTAAATACTCTCCCTCGTGTTGTTCCAATCCTGTATGCTCTTGAAGAACACAAAAGGAGACACTTTGCTCTTCTCGTTACGATAGCAGTTTAGCGGCCATAAAAACCAACAACGAGCACCATAAACGTAAAAGTAAAAAGTCCTGTTCCTCACATGAAACTACCACATAGTAATATAGTTGATGTATGCAGTATTTTTATGGCGCTTTTTAATTTTTTTGTCCTTTTTGGACATATGTGCTGACTATGTTGTTGTATGTGTAAACATTTTGTGTTCCAGAAAAAAAGAAAACACACACAAACAGCCGACAGGTTTAAAACAACATGAGGGTGAAGTAAAAAAAAACAGGGTGAACTATTCTTTTAAGATTCTTTTAACATAAAATATGTTTTTGCATTACATTAGCAATGCACATGGAATACGTTTGCATGGGTGACGCTTTCTATACCCCGTTAACAGCTTGATTTAACCAGTCATGTGTTCCTCTGTCTTCTCTCTTCAGCCTGTGTTCTGGAGCTTCTGTTATTTGACCTTAGGGTTCCATTAACAGCAATAAAACATGTCTCAGTGGGGGAAAAAACAATCATTTACTCATGGATATAAAAAGTGTAGAGAAAAGATTCATGTGTATATCATAAAGCATACTATTTATTTTCTTCTCATGTAAATATTATAAAATCTTGGAGATGTCAATATCAATTTTGAGCTTTGCTAAATGTAACTACAAGGTACAAACTCAGTGCTTGACAGAGAGCGAGCGAGTGCATTGTATTTCGATTTGCGCAGATTATTGAGGATATTCGGGTATATGAATATTTATTTATTTATCTTTTATCATTTTTTTTCTAGATCTACTAGACATTAGTTTCGATGTACCTTTTGATGATTAAGTGTGTGCCGGATACGTATAAATGAAAACTATTATAAAGAGGGACTAAACTAGATAGACTGTCTTGGTGTCGGAATGCAATTTTATATTTAGCATTAAATTACTCTTCAGTCTTTATTTTGGTAGATGCTTTTTGAGAGAAATTGTGGCGGGCGCTCACGGGATCTAGATATGATGGCACTAGAGTTATCACTTCTGTGCTGCATCACTTTAAAGTGAACGAGTCAGAACGGATCAAGAGTAGTGCCTTGTATATATTTGCAAGTTTAGAGTGTACTTTCTTAGAAGGTGCTCTCCTTGTTTCTTTGAATTAGATGGGCAACCTTTCAAAAACATCACTGAAGTATCAGATACACTGCCTTTTGTCTCACAGCCCATGGTGAACATATATTCCATTACAGACGTGTTTGTCACTGCTCGTTAATGAAAACTAAAAGAAGACATGTCTAGCTATTAGCCATGTATGTGAATACACTGTTCTACATATAAATATGTCTTGTAGTGCTATTACAATGCCAACATTTTTTATGTTTGTGGCATGTCAGTTGCTCCTCAAGCACCTATTGAAAAGAAACCAAACTTATAAAGAGTATCCTCTCTATTTTTGGACTGAGAGAAAAAAGAAAACAAAAGTTCTCTTAAATGAGGAACTTTTACATATGATCATACTTTACTTTGATGTAGCAATATAGATTAGTAAGGGCTTTTTTGTGATCGAAGTGATAAAAGGCACAGCATTATGATCAATTTGAGTTGCTATTGTTGGTATGTTTATAAACGCCTGAAATATAAGAAGCTCTTATAAGTTGGCGGCGCTCCTATGTTTTGTCAGTTTGGTTACTTTCCGTGTTTAAAAAGCACTTTTTTATTTCTTTTTCAAAATAATGAATACACAAAATTTTGAAACGGGCGTTTTTGGGGTATGCCAATGGATCAGGATATTTCCATCAGATTATCTAAACTACATGATGCATATAAATGTCATGTTACCCCTCTTTAATTTAGAGCTTTTAGACAGTATCTAGGAGTTTGCTGAGTTTGTGCCAGATTACTCTGGGATATGTGTGAAAACAGTATGCAAATGCACAGTCATGGATTCCTTTAGAGCCAGACTTTTGTCAATGCGATAAAATTATGAGTTCAATGTATGTATGTATGTATATATATATATATATACACACACACACACACACACACAGATTTTCCATGATGATACTTGTTCTAAAGATGCAACATTTTATTTGTACCAACCTCTTGTTATGCATTTTGCACATTATAGGCATATTTGATATTTATGTAGTCAGCTTTGTGCTATGCAAAGATAACTTTGAACCATATTAATTAGCTTCACACCCCTCCTTCACTGTCGTTTCCAATATATATTGTAAAAAGTCTGTTACGAACTGTGCACCCTATTTAGCTGTGGGACTGTTTGTCATTCTGAAAGCATGTAAAGATCTGGAATAATCCATTTTAAAGACAGGGTAATGGCAATGGCAATAAAAAAACAAGGATTGAAAAGAATATTTCAGTTAGTGTATTGTATTATTTACACAACAAACAATAGATATATTTAGATTTGTTTCGTTGCATCTAATAATATATTTTTGATGACCTGTGTTATGGATTAAGAACTTGTAATTTTATTTGTTTTATGGGAGATTATAGCATTTCATATGCATACCAGATTGTGAAAGTGGTTTAATTTTTGATTTTGCAATGTACTGAAGAAATCCAACACGCACTGTAATTAAAAAACTACATTTGTGCTTGACAAAATTTGAAGTAACAACTATGTTACATGTGCATAAATGGTCAGCAATGTGCACAAGTCCAGAGGCAAAGTCTGATTTATTCTGTACTGTACACTGGGACATCGTCTTTGTAAAGGTTTGCTTTCTTAAATGTTATGGCCCTGTAGAATTTGATTATCTTCATTAGTCATACAATAAAAGAAAAATGAAATCTATCACGTTTGGTCATTTTTGTTGCTTTAATTTGCTTGATGCATATTTTTGCCTTGTTTTCCAACCCTGATTCCCTGAGTAGGGAACGAGATGCTGCGTTCTGCCACAGCCCTTCATTAGACATTCCCTTTCATGAGTTCACGCTTGGATGCAAACATTGTCAGCATGATTTGCAGCATGGTCGGTGCATTGTGAAACTTGTGCAAGAAGTGAAATGTCCTCTGTGCTTCCGTGTCACTTCTCTGTGCTTACTTTGTCACGTTCACTTTGTTTAGTTTTTGAAGCGTCAGCTTTGGAAGTCCTGTACACTTGCATTATAGGGACTCACAGAAGTGGATTATGTTTATGTTTACCTCATAATTAAAGGGGTCATGATATGCATTTTCAGATCTTATGAAGTTAGTAGTTTTTTGTAACAAAAAAATTCTAATATTTGTAAAATAATTGTCCTTCCTTATATTTTCAATCTGTCAAAAACACTTCATTTAAGAAGGAATTAACTACTTCATCGCACTGTATCAATGCTCTTCTTTACAGCCATAAATAACAATAAAGGTGATTTGATTTGAGCATGTGTGACTTGATATGATATGAAACGTTTTGAACCTGAGTCAGAATAAAATGATAATAAAACTAACAACATAATAAAACTAACACAACTGCAACGATTGCCTCCAAAGATAAAATACTCAGCACTGCTGTATCTTTCAATACAAGATATTTCGAAAAAAAATGGCATCATGTTGAGAATAGTTAAAGGAATCTGTTGTGAAATGAGACAAACAAATATGTGACCCTGGACCACAAAACCAGTCTTAAGTTCTTAAGCAATAGCCAAAAACACATCAAAATTATAGATTTTTCTTTTATGCCAAAAATCATTAGGATATTAAGTAAAGATCATGTTCCATGAAATAATTTGTCAATTTCCTACCATAAATATATCAAAACTTCATTTTTGATTAGTAATATGTATTGCTAAGAACTTCATTTGAACAACTTTAAAGATGATTTTCTCAATATTTAGATTTTTTTGCACCCTCAGATTCCAGATTTTCAAATAGTTGTATCTCAGCCAAATATTGTCCTACGATATATTGTCCTTCAGATGATGTATAAATCTCAATTTCGAAAAATTAAGACTGGTTTTGTGGTCCAGGGTCACATATTTAAAAAAAAATCTTGTTTAATCGCTCAGGCACGTCATGAAAAAAACTTCAGCCATGCATTTCTAATAGTTGATGGATATGCAGAGTTTTTGGATGTGCACTTCGTCTGCATTCAGGGACGGAACAACGTCTGACGGTCTTACCAGCCAGCTTGATTTACATACACATAAGGAGCATGCCTACTTAAATCTATATATATATATATATATGATATTTAAACTAAATTCAAAGTCAAAATTCTCATTCTTTCTTATAGAGTTGATTGATTGTGTTTATCCCTAAATGTTACTTAATGCATTAACTATCACACATATACTAACGTATTTAAGGCTGTCGTTATTCATGCACGAGTTCAAATGACTTCAGAAGAATAGCTTTTATTGATTCATGATTAGTTCCTGCCTTCCCTAATCATTAGTTCATGTTATTTTAAGTATCAGTGCATGATTATTCATGTACAGTCATTGTAAAGCCTTACCAGATGTTTTCACTGGAAAGCAAGATTAAAAGAAAGATTAAAAGAAAGTTCGCCTAGTATAGAGTTGTCAATCCCAAACTGTCTAAAGGTCCGATATTTAAACTAAATTCAAAGTCAAAATTCTCATTCTTTCTTATAGAGTTGATTGATTGTGTTTATCCCTAAACGTTACTTAATGCATATCACACATATACTAACGTATTTAAGGCTGTCGTTATTCATGCACGAGTTCAAATGACTTCAGAAGAATAGCTTTTATTGATTCATGATTAGTTCCTGCCTTCCCTAATCATTAGTTCATGTTATTTTAAGTATCAGTGCATGATTATTCATGTACAGTCATTGTAAAGCCTTACCAGATGTTTTCACTGGAAAGCAAGATTAAAAGAAAGATTAAAAGAAAGTTCGCCTAGTATAGAGTTGTCAATCCCAAACTGTCTAAAGGTCCTTTATTCTCAGTACTTACAGTTCTCTCTCTGTTATCTTCAGGGCACAGGCGATTGTAGTGTACTCTGTGAATAAGTTAATTTCAGCAAACCTTTTTTTTATGGTGATGAAGTGTTAATTGGTTGAGACCCATAGACGAGGCCTGTGGATGTGCTGTGCTCACTCTCCAAGCCCTCACCTCAGGTGAAGCACAGCTTGTGCTTTCTCCAGAGCAGCTGAGGCATGCTTGAAGACGGTTACATAACCACGGTGCTCCTTTAGTCAAGCACTCCTGTGCCCACCTCATCTTCTCCAACCCTCCCAGACGTCCTTGCTCATGATGCGAGAGGAATCAGAGGAGAGCTGGGAGTCTGAGGGACCGTTATTACTCAGACTCCACTATTACACAAATTACAAACAGTGTAATAAAGTTAGTTAATGATAAGAACCTAATGAGAAGAAAATGCTGGTATTTAGGGTGCTTATCAGAGCAGGTAATGTTCTCTTTAAATGCTGGTCTGAGGTCAGGTTTGTGGTTTCTCATAAAATGATTACGGCTTAATAGCTTGATAGTGTTATACATTTTTTTATAATTTCAATTCCCCCCAGAGGTCTGCTTATAATTTCCCAAAGTGGGCCTGTCCCTGAATCAAACGGGCCATTTTAAGAAATGTACAGATTTTAAATCTGTATTTAAGCTCAGAACGATCTCAAAGTAAACGAGCAGCTAAAGTCTGATTTTGTGGTGACTGTGCTTTAAAATTATTTTTTTATAATCTCAATTCAAGTGATGAAGGATTTTGAAAGTCTGAGAGTAATCAGTCCCAGAGTTGTTTGAAAATGATTAACAGTTGAAAACATCAGTTAGATATAATAAAAAAAAAGTAATCAAATGTAATCAGTTACATTACATCAATAAAGTAACTGAAATAGTCACACTACTTATTACATCTTAAATATGGTAACTTGTAATCTGTAACCTATTACATTTCCAAATTAACCTTCCCAACACTGTTAATAGTGCACTGAATCACTGTATGCTCCTCTTTCCTCACTTGTGTTAAACGGGTATTACAGTTCTAATATGTATAGATATTGATTTTAAATCTGTATTTAAACTCTCAGAACGATCTCAAAGTAAAACGAGCTGCTAAAGTCTGATTTTGTGGTGACTGTGCTTTAAAATTAAAACATTTTCCAGTAAGGTTAATAGAATGTTTATCCAAAGTTATCTGTTATTTAATAACCTTCCTAAAATGCAAATGTAATAATTTTTCTGAAATGTTTTAGTTGGACATTCATCTGATATTATTATTATTATTATTATTATTATTATTATTATTATTAACCTATTACATTTCCAAATTAACCTTCCCAACACTGGTGTCTTCTAGTGTTTCCAAATCAAATGTTCCAATTTTAAAATGTTTTTAAAACATTTTCCAGTAAGGTTAATAGAATGTTTATCCAAAGTTATCTGTTATTTAATAACCTTCCTAAAATGCAAATGTAATATTTTTTCTGAAATGTTTTAGTTGGACATTCATCTAATATCATTATTATTAATATTATGCTATACTACTTGTTTAGTGAACATTCAAAAGTAACATTCCCATAACGTCTGCAAAATGAGAAAATGGAATGTTCATATAACCAAGAAAAAAATTTTTTTTTTAAAACAATAAAAAATACTTATACAGGCAACCGTCAGAAACAACATTTTGAGAACTAGTAATAGTAACATTAGCAAAACGTTCTTCAAACACATTTTTGTTAATACGTTGCAAGTTACTAAATTCCCCCTTACTTCACACTGCACTTCGCACGATTAGACATTCAATAAAAATGTGAAAAACACAATTATTTGTGTTTTATTTATCTGTAGTTGTGAGTTAAATAAAGACCAGGACGCATTTTATGACTAATCAGTACAGAAATCCAGATATTTTCAAAGTATTCACAAATGTATCATTCCCACTGTATGTTATTTACAAGTATGCTATATACGTGGCATAATTAGTGTATAAAATATCCTGTGTACGGTTTTATGCATATTTGTATATTAAATTGTACACATCTATGTATAGCCAAGCCTGTCAATATACGTTGATATTAAATTTGTAAATATAAAAGTTAGACATATTAAAGTTTTATAAGAAAGGAGGAAATGAGAAGGCTCTGAGAGGAGTGGTGGTGTCATGGAGTGGTGTAAGATGTGAAATTATCACCCTCGATCCCCAGCAGTATGTCATATATTACATTTTCAATGGAAAGTTGAAGTGCTGGAGATTGACCGAAGCATATTCTTGGTCTGGATACCCTTCATAACAAGAATAACATATTTGTTATATCTTAAGGCTGAAATTGGTTATTTGACATTTCAGTGCTTTAATGCAATGCTTTATGTTTTTATACTACTTGTTTAGTGAACATTCAAAAGTAACATTCCCATAACGTCTGCAAAATGATAAAATGGAATGTTCATATAACCAAGAAAAAAAAACATTTTTAAAACAATAAAAAATACTTATACAGGCAACCGTCAGAAATAACATTTTGAGAACTTAATAATAACGTTAGCAAAACGTTCTTCAAACACATTTTTGTTAACAGGTTGCAAGTTACTAAATTCCCCCTTACTTCACACTGCACTTCGCATGATTAATCAATGCATTCAATAAAAATTTGAAAAATACAATTATTTGTGTTTTATTTATCTGTAGTTGTGAGTTAAATAAAGACCAGGATGCATTTTATGACTAATCAGTACAGAAATCCAGATATTTTCAAAGTATTCACAAATGTATCATTCCCACTGTATGTTATTTACAAGTATGCTATATACGTGGCATAATTAGTGTATAAAATATCCTGTGTATGGTTTTATGCATATTTGTATATTAAATTGTACACATCTATGTATAGTTTGTATATATAACCCAACATGAGTCCGAGACAAATGTCTCTTTGTGGATGAACAGCAGGGCTGCACTGATCCATCAACTAGACTAAGTTTATACTGGTTTCCATGTTGGTCTAAGCAGGTCTTCTTAATAGGGCTGTTGGGCACATCCCCTTTCCTAACCTTAAAGTCAAAACCTTAGTGAGTCAGTGTGTCTCTTCACACGTTTTTAATTCAGTCACTTCACATTTTCTGCAACTAGACACTGAAGCAACAGTGAAAGAGTCAGCAGCGAATGAAAAGCAACCAATTGGAATCTTTATCACGTTAGCAAAATTGAATTTCATTCCATTTGTACCTTTGACTTTGCTTTGAAAGTGCGTGCTACAGTCGCCAGGTTTGCAGGGAGAATGCAGATGACTGACTGAGAGGAGCAGTGAGACAAACAGAAAAAAAGAAGGGGGGAGAGAGAGACAGATTTTTGGTTCCCTCACACATTTTTGAAGCAGCCTGTAATCATAAATATGGAAATTCTGCATTTACCCACTCTTTCTGAGTGCCCTTTGTATAAAAAAAGGGGGGGGGGGGGCATGAGCAATGGGCAGGGCTGACAAACAACCTTCGTACATTCACAAAAAAAGCACCAGCTGGTAATTGAATGAATTATCATTACTATCTATCAATAACTAATTAAAATGCACAAATTCATGTCATTTCGGATTTACAATGTAATCCACACATACATGCCAAAACAAGTTTTTTTGTAGTTTTGTATTCTGCTTCAAAAATGTACAGAAATATACTTTTGCGACACCTTTTGATACTGTTTATGTGATTTTTATTTAGAAATATAACGGGTCTGATCTGTTATCACATCTGCTATCTCCACATTTTCATTGACATCCATCATTTTGAGAGATAAAATGCAAGACAGAAAAACCATTTCAATTAGCTATTTTCCTATTTTTAAAAATCAAATAATAAATAATATATTATGAAATCTGAATATATTCTTATTATTCCAAGTATATGACATTTTATTTACAGCAGACGATCATGCGACTGGCAATGTGAGCAGCGCGTTCCCCGGGTTCGTAGGGTCACAAAAATATGTTTGTAGTTGCCAGTGTACAACTGTGAAATGCTTTGTTTAGACTCTGGCCGTGCAATGTTTTTACTTTTCCTACTGTTTTCATGTTAATGATTGTTTGTTCATGTGGCATTCAAAGTATTGACAGTTCTTCCGTATTGTCATGTACATCTGAGTGAAATGTACAAATGTAGGGCAGAACCTCAAACTAGGTCGATCTGAATGTGATCTTGCAGTCATTGTAAGGAATGGGTGGGGTTAAGCATAATTAAGACTATAATAATTAAAGAATTCTGGCATACGCCACCCGAGAGAAGTCTGTTGCTTTATCAGAAGGTTATGGCATTTTGATTTTAATATTGTGAAAAAATGGAACAAAACATGCATGGATGAATCGTTCACCAGGCCTCGCAAAAAGCTCGCTGGCGTATCTATGATGATCTTGCTAGTCGTTTAGATTGTTTAGTTAATTGTTCTCACCTGTTTACCTCACTATTTATTGTGCTTCCATTTCTCCTGTTTTTGCCAGATTGTTTTGTGCTGGAGGCTCCTAGCTTTTCACTTCTGTTCTTCAGCCATGTCCGGTCTTGCTTTGTTCTGTTCTGTTTCTCTCGTTTTGGTCCAGCTCGAGGTCGTTCCTGTAAGTGCCTCTTCCACTGCACACTGCCAAACATGATACTAAATATGGCCTACGTAGCTTTCCTGAAAGCTCAGTGCCTTTTAGACAACACTCAGTGACCGTCAGCATGAGATTGCACATCTTTAATACGTCAAGAATGGCGAGGACATGAGAATGCACTCATGTTTAGAGACATCCGTTCAGAGTGTTAGAGAGGCACTGTTCTCTCAAAAGGCTGTCTGGAAAAATCATGCATGTGTGTGTGATGCTTATTTAAATTTTATATTTTTAGCTTAGATTCTGCCATGGTTGAAACTTTTTTCAGTCATGCTCTGGACATTGGATAATATACAAGTAAATAAACTCTCAGAATTGCACAATGAGAACAAGACTTTGCAAATATAGTGAGAAAGTCCGGGTCTCTTTTCCCCAAATGTTCAGTTTGGCCAAATTATGGAGGCCTCTGTGCTCTTGGGAATATTGTTTTTGAGGCCTAGCCCAGATCTGTGCTTTGACAGTATTTCTGAGCTTTGTACACAGTTCTTTTTACCTCATGGTTGTTTTCTCTGATATGCATTTTCATCTGTTAGAATTTACATAAAGACATGTGCTTTTTCAAATCATGTCCAAGCAATTGAAATTGCCACAGTTGAACTCAATCTACAAATGAAAGCGTAGAAGCATCTCAAAAATGGGTAACACTTCAGACAATCTGCTAACTATAAGTAACTTTGCAACTACATGTCAACTTATTCTGCTAATCCTAAACCTAACTGTTCACTAATACTTGAATTAAAGTTAGTTGACGTGTAACTGCAAAGTGAGTAGAATGTCTAAAGTGGACTATAGAAATAGAGAGACTCATAGAAATGCACCTGATCTTAATTTCAAGAGTCATAGCAAAGGGTCTTAATACTTATGTCAGTGAGATATTTTAGTTTTTTGTTTGTTTTTCTGGTTCACAAATCAGTTTTTCCTTTGTCATTACAGAGTACATATTGTTCGATGTGAACAAATAATTTAAAGCATTTTAGCATAAAGCTGCAATATAGTAAAACGAGAAAAATGAAGGGATCTGAATACTTCCTCGATGTATCAAATTTAATTTACTTGAGTCTCGAATAATCAGTGCCTTATTTTTTTTTAACATGATCTTACATTGGAATTTGTGCCCAAGTGTTTGCGTATGAATCATCTTATTCACATCCCTATGATATTAAAGCTTTATAATTTCTTTCTTTCTCTCTCTCGCTTTCAGATAATCTTTCATAAATATTTAACATGTTTCCCTGCAGAGATGATGATATGAATGATTTACGAGCTGAGTTTTAGAGATGCTCTACTCTTCACAAGTTTGGAGTGAAGCATGGCACAAGTACAAACTCTAATATTCAGCTGCAAGGATTTATTTGTTTGTATATCATATATCATGTGCCCAGTTGCAAGAAACCCCTTAAGTTAAAAAAACATCAGTGATAATGTCCTTTCCTAACTATTACATTATGACTAAATTATAATGGCCTTTAAAAAAAATTAGGTGCAATAGATAAGCACATCATTTCATTGTTCAGTTGGTACAAGATTGTTTTATGGAATATCTACCCAAAAGCATTTGTGACTATACAATATATATATATATATATAATGTCTGTCCATTGTGTAAAATGCTGTTGCTTGATTTTTTTTCAAGCTATCAAAAAAAGATAATAATAGTCTAAAATACAATTAAACAATGTTTTTATCATTTAAATGTATTGGCAGTATCATCAATCACATTTACACTTTTAAAATTCAGAACGACTCATTTTAGTTAAGTTATCAACATGCCCCAGTCATGCAATCAGTTACACGCTTGCTCCCTCAGTGTACACTTCTGCTGAGCCAGACTTCTCCCCAACAGCCAAGCAGTATTAAAGTGTGGACTCAGAGGAAGACAGTGAGGGCTTAGAGTGCCATTAGGGCCCTAATTGTAAAAACTATACGCATGATCTGGTGGATCACCACAAAAATAGTGAGCAGCTTCAAGCTCCTCGGTAGTTTTGTGAAGACTTATGACTTTTCCTCAAGCACCACCCTCTGGCCAAAATGCACAGTCCCCTCTCTCTAACAATATATTGTGTTAAACTCTTGGCAACTTTCAGATTTTAAAAGTTTTAAACATTTTAACTTTAAACAGTTACAATGAACAAATTTCACCTAATGCTAGAGAGTCCCAAATGGTCACGTGAAAGAAAATGAACTGGTTGTACCAGTAAGCACTGCTTTAGTGTCTAACTTGCAGAGTGTTTTTCTCCTTTTCAGCTAGCACTGGGAGGTGAAGATGATGTGGACATGGCTAAAAAAAAATCTATGACTGCGTAAGTATCTCTTTTTTAACCACACATTGTTGTATTATTCATTAGAAATATATTTAGCCACATGGCATCATCACCATCCACTCCTGTAGGGCAACAATTAACAAATGTTTTCATTGTCTTTTTTTTTTTAATGAATCGTTTTACCCATAAGTAATTTAAAATAAATTAGGGCTGTGAATCGATTTAGAAAATTGATAATTACACAGTAAAAAAAACAAAAAACAGTAGGCTATAAATACTTGGAAACAAAGGTGTTTTTCTCTGAATAAGCTGAGGATTGTGTATTTTTATTTTCAATAAACAGGACAGTTCTGTGGCTTTTTACAGCATGACAGTTTGCATATGAATTAAGTGTTATCTGTATATATTGTTGCATTAAAAGTTAATTTAACCATAGTTTAAGTCAAAGCTGATTCGAAATACACAATGTTAATAAAAACACTGTTGAATAATTTGCAATTACTGTACAAATAAAAACAATGTTTCTGCATCTGCATTGTCGACATTCAAGCAGATGAATATAATATGTAGGCCAGAAATGCAAGAGTTACAGAAGCTGTAAAATAACTAGGGCTGAGGAGCTTAGTAGTATTGCATGAATTTGCATTTTTGTTGAGGAAAGCCCTTATTGTCCTGATAGCAATTTATATTGCATCAGAATTATAGAACTTAGAACTTTATTAATTCTGAAAAAAGGTATAATTCCAACTGTTAATAGTTACAAATGCATTACAAATACATTATTTTGTTCTGCAAGCCTTTATTCAACATCTGGTAAAGAGCTGGAGGAAACAAACAGCCATGCATGTTAATTTAAAAAGCTGAGGGGATGAAGGTGTTATCATTATAATTTTTTTCTTATTATTTATCCGCAGAATTCTTTCCAGAACAGATGCTCATTTCTTTCTTTAGCTGGGATACATGGGTTCAACATATTTTAGTAAGCTTCTCTTTTAGACTGTATGCCATTTCTATATTATATCTGGTTTTATTATTATTTTATTTAAACATTGTTGTGCAAACTTTCTCTTTTACCTCTCCTATGAAATTCTAAAACTCAGAAGCGAGGTAGATGATTATATGAAAACACAGAAAAGTCCAACGACTTATTAAGCAAGCAATGGTCTCACCAACAGCATAGTACATTTGGGCAAGAGTTGACAACATTTATTTGTTAAATGATTTTTGATAACCTAACAGATTAGAGGATAATGAATGCATGTGTTACTGTTCTCAGAAACGAGCCAGTAAACCAAGCATGACCACAAGCACGAAACGTCCCGCGGCTAACTTTTGTGCTGAGCACTAATACTGAGCGTTCATGGCATAAGCTGACATCAGTGGAAAGTAGAACAGGCCAGGAGCATGAATTATAATCTGTTTTCTATTTTATTCCTTCCCAGTGGCTAAAAGAGGTGGATGGACCATTCAGCAACAATGTCTCGCTTAAAAACAATAAATAATTCATTAGACACATTATGTTATATAAGGGATATTCTAATGTTTTCTGCATTGCTAGAGGATAAATTAACTTAAATTTAATAATTTTACCTATTTATTTCTTTATTTTTAGGAGGATTGCAAAACACTGGTGAGTAAATAAATTAACACATGCATTCATGCATAGATAGATAGATAGATAGATAGATAGATAGATAGATCGATAGACCGATAGATAGATAGACCGATAGATAGATAGACCGATAGATAGATAGACCGATAGATAGATAGACCGATAGATAGATAGACCGATAGATAGATAGACCGATAGATAGATAGACCGATAGATAGATAGACCGATAGATAGATAGACCGATAGATAGATAGACCGATAGATAGATAGACCGATAGATAGATAGACCGATAGATAGATAGACCGATAGATAGATAGACCGATAGATAGATAGACCGATAGATAGATAGACCGATAGATAGATAGACCGATAGATAGATAGACCGATAGATAGATAGACCGATAGATAGATAGACCGATAGATAGATAGACCGATAGATAGATAGACCGATAGATAGATAGACCGATAGATAGATAGACCGATAGATAGATAGACCGATAGATAGATAGACCGATAGATAGATAGACCGATAGATAGATAGACCGATAGATAGATAGACCGATAGATAGATAGACCGATAGATAGATAGACCGATAGATAGATAGACCGATAGATAGATAGACCGATAGATAGATAGACCGATAGATAGATAGACCGATAGATAGATAGACCGATAGATAGATAGACCGATAGATAGATAGACCGATAGATAGATAGACCGATAGATAGATAGACCGATAGATAGATAGACCGATAGATAGATAGACCGATAGATAGATAGACCGATAGATAGATAGACCGATAGATAGATAGACCGATAGATAGATAGACCGATAGATAGATAGACCGATAGATAGATAGACCGATAGATAGATAGACCGATAGATAGATAGACCGATAGATAGATAGACCGATAGATAGATAGACCGATAGATAGATAGACCGATAGATAGATAGACCGATAGATAGATAGACCGATAGATAGATAGACCGATAGATAGATAGACCGATAGATAGATAGACCGATAGATAGATAGACCGATAGATAGATAGACCGATAGATAGATAGACCGATAGATAGATAGACCGATAGATAGATAGACCGATAGATAGATAGACCGATAGATAGATAGACCGATAGATAGATAGACCGATAGATAGATAGACCGATAGATAGATAGACCGATAGATAGATAGACCGATAGATAGATAGACCGATAGATAGATAGACCGATAGATAGATAGACCGATAGATAGATAGACCGATAGATAGATAGACCGATAGATAGATAGACCGATAGATAGATAGACCGATAGATAGATAGACCGATAGATAGATAGACCGATAGATAGATAGACCGATAGATAGATAGACCGATAGATAGATAGACCGATAGATAGATAGACCGATAGATAGATAGACCGATAGATAGATAGACCGATAGATAGATAGACCGATAGATAGATAGACCGATAGATAGATAGACCGATAGATAGATAGACCGATAGATAGATAGACCGATAGATAGATAGACCGATAGATAGATAGACCGATAGATAGATAGACCGATAGATAGATAGACCGATAGATAGATAGACCGATAGATAGATAGACCGATAGATAGATAGACCGATAGATAGATAGACCGATAGATAGATAGACCGATAGATAGATAGACCGATAGATAGATAGACCGATAGATAGATAGACCGATAGATAGATAGACCGATAGATAGATAGACCGATAGATAGATAGACCGATAGATAGATAGACCGATAGATAGATAGACCGATAGATAGATAGACCGATAGATAGATAGACCGATAGATAGATAGACCGATAGATAGATAGACCGATAGATAGATAGACCGATAGATAGATAGACCGATAGATAGATAGACCGATAGATAGATAGACCGATAGATAGATAGACCGATAGATAGATAGACCGATAGATAGATAGACCGATAGATAGATAGACCGATAGATAGATAGACCGATAGATAGATAGACCGATAGATAGATAGACCGATAGATAGATAGACCGATAGATAGATAGACCGATAGATAGATAGACCGATAGATAGATAGACCGATAGATAGATAGACCGATAGATAGATAGACCGATAGATAGATAGACCGATAGATAGATAGACCGATAGATAGATAGACCGATAGATAGATAGACCGATAGATAGATAGACCGATAGATAGATAGACCGATAGATAGATAGACCGATAGATAGATAGACCGATAGATAGATAGACCGATAGATAGATAGACCGATAGATAGATAGACCGATAGATAGATAGACCGATAGATAGATAGACCGATAGATAGATAGACCGATAGATAGATAGACCGATAGATAGATAGACCGATAGATAGATAGACCGATAGATAGATAGACCGATAGATAGATAGACCGATAGATAGATAGACCGATAGATAGATAGACCGATAGATAGATAGACCGATAGATAGATAGACCGATAGATAGATAGACCGATAGATAGATAGACCGATAGATAGATAGACCGATAGATAGATAGACCGATAGATAGATAGACCGATAGATAGATAGACCGATAGATAGATAGACCGATAGATAGATAGACCGATAGATAGATAGACCGATAGATAGATAGACCGATAGATAGATAGACCGATAGATAGATAGACCGATAGATAGATAGACCGATAGATAGATAGACCGATAGATAGATAGACCGATAGATAGATAGACCGATAGATAGATAGACCGATAGATAGATAGACCGATAGATAGATAGACCGATAGATAGATAGACCGATAGATAGATAGACCGATAGATAGATAGACCGATAGATAGATAGACCGATAGATAGATAGACCGATAGATAGATAGACCGATAGATAGATAGACCGATAGATAGATAGACCGATAGATAGATAGACCGATAGATAGATAGACCGATAGATAGATAGACCGATAGATAGATAGACCGATAGATAGATAGACCGATAGATAGATAGACCGATAGATAGATAGACCGATAGATAGATAGACCGATAGATAGATAGACCGATAGATAGATAGACCGATAGATAGATAGACCGATAGATAGATAGACCGATAGATAGATAGACCGATAGATAGATAGACCGATAGATAGATAGACCGATAGATAGATAGACCGATAGATAGATAGACCGATAGATAGATAGACCGATAGATAGATAGACCGATAGATAGATAGACCGATAGATAGATAGACCGATAGATAGATAGACCGATAGATAGATAGACCGATAGATAGATAGACCGATAGATAGATAGACCGATAGATAGATAGACCGATAGATAGATAGACCGATAGATAGATAGACCGATAGATAGATAGACCGATAGATAGATAGACCGATAGATAGATAGACCGATAGATAGATAGACCGATAGATAGATAGACCGATAGATAGATAGACCGATAGATAGATAGACCGATAGATAGATAGACCGATAGATAGATAGACCGATAGATAGATAGACCGATAGATAGATAGACCGATAGATAGATAGACCGATAGATAGATAGACCGATAGATAGATAGACCGATAGATAGATAGACCGATAGATAGATAGACCGATAGATAGATAGACCGATAGATAGATAGACCGATAGATAGATAGACCGATAGATAGATAGACCGATAGATAGATAGACCGATAGATAGATAGACCGATAGATAGATAGACCGATAGATAGATAGACCGATAGATAGATAGACCGATAGATAGATAGACCGATAGATAGATAGACCGATAGATAGATAGACCGATAGATAGATAGACCGATAGATAGATAGACCGATAGATAGATAGACCGATAGATAGATAGACCGATAGATAGATAGACCGATAGATAGATAGACCGATAGATAGATAGACCGATAGATAGATAGACCGATAGATAGATAGACCGATAGATAGATAGACCGATAGATAGATAGACCGATAGATAGATAGACCGATAGATAGATAGACCGATAGATAGATAGACCGATAGATAGATAGACCGATAGATAGATAGACCGATAGATAGATAGACCGATAGATAGATAGACCGATAGATAGATAGACCGATAGATAGATAGACCGATAGATAGATAGACCGATAGATAGATAGACCGATAGATAGATAGACCGATAGATAGATAGACCGATAGATAGATAGACCGATAGATAGATAGACCGATAGATAGATAGACCGATAGATAGATAGACCGATAGATAGATAGACCGATAGATAGATAGACCGATAGATAGATAGACCGATAGATAGATAGACCGATAGATAGATAGACCGATAGATAGATAGACCGATAGATAGATAGACCGATAGATAGATAGACCGATAGATAGATAGACCGATAGATAGATAGACCGATAGATAGATAGACCGATAGATAGATAGACCGATAGATAGATAGACCGATAGATAGATAGACCGATAGATAGATAGACCGATAGATAGATAGACCGATAGATAGATAGACCGATAGATAGATAGACCGATAGATAGATAGACCGATAGATAGATAGACCGATAGATAGATAGACCGATAGATAGATAGACCGATAGATAGATAGACCGATAGATAGATAGACCGATAGATAGATAGACCGACAGACAGACAGACAGATAGACTGACTGACTGACTGACTGACTGACTGACCGACTGACAGACAGACAGACAGACAGACAGACGATAGATAGATAGACAGACAGACAGACTGACTGACAGAAAGACAGACGATAGATAGATAGACAGACAGACAGACAGACAGACTGACTGACAGACAGCCGATAGATAGATAGATAGACAGACAGACAGACGATAGATAGACAGACAGACAGACAGACGATAGATAGACAGACAGACAGACAGACGATAGATAGACAGACAGACAGACAGACGATAGATAGACAGACAGACAGACAGACGATAGATAGACAGACAGACAGACAGACAGATAGACTGACTGACTGACTGACTGATTGATTGATTGATTGTGTGTCACCCTAAATATGGTTGAAACTGGAACAGAGATTTCACAGTGGAGACAGTTAAGGAGCTGTCCATGGTCCTGGAACACAATCCCCTCCACTTGATGCTTACTAGATTTATACATAGTGCTGAAAGTGAGTTTCTAACCTTAAATAGTTGTTGTCACTAAAATCCTGTCACTCTACCTCAGATAGACTCATATGAGACATCTGTGAGCTGTATGCAGTGATTGGTCGCCTACATCACGTGGCATTACCATGCTCTTGTTTTTCCTCATGCTGTGAGAGATGACAGCTTCCTCTCTCTCTCTCTCTCTCTCTCTCTCTCTCTCCACACACACATAGTGCTATTTACACTCCAAATCACATACGACCTTTAATTTAGTCATTTATGGACATATTAAATAATTCTTATACAAATCTCCACATCCATTTACCCCTTACAAGCTAAAAAATATTAATAGCCTAGAGTATTTCAATTTCAATATTAATAAATGCCTCTAATACGTTAACATTAATAAAATAACCTGTATCTATGATTGGATAAGTCGCGTTCAACACTAAAATTCCACTAATTTTATATTAAGTTGCTCGGCAGCCGCCAACAGCCTACATTTAAGATTTGTTCATTAAATATTGTTCTATTTAAAAGTAATAATAATAATAACAGAGACTAATATAATAACAACAACAAAATTCAGACGCCATATAATGCGTGAGTGCATGCTCTATATAAGACGTTGTTTGCGTGGTAGTTATAATGTTTTCTGATTTATTAATAAAAGCATGTGAGTTTTGATTGCGCCTCTACCACGCATGTGTTGTATTGCTGCAGCGACGTGCATCAGATCCGCTTTCACACATTTAGCAGTTCTACTGGACCCGGACAGATCGCCTTCATCTCTTGCATTTATTTCCAGAAACCTGCAGTAATAGAGCAGGCAGCTCGTGCGTGCTTTGTTGTTTTGTGAGGGCTTGAATCGCATCGCAGCAGCGGCTCTGAGACGCGAAAGCCAACGCGATCTGCTATGTGTCACAGCGAAGAAATGCAGTAAAGAAAGGGGACGAGCAAGATGGTGATCGTGGCTGCTTTTCATTTTTCCTCTAAATGCTTGAATGCGATGGCCATCCCCGCGATCACGCCCAAGCTCTTTCTGTGGGCTTTTCTAATCGCCCATCTTCCTTTGAGGTAAGACTATCACACGAGAGGACGAATTTAACATTCTAATGTGTTCTGGTGCGCAAACGTTATATGGGCTGTGAGTGCATGCGCTGCTCTGTTTCCCATGCTTTCCTCCAATCTGTTTGCCTCGGTGTAATGGATGTGTGTTTTGTGACAGTATGAAGATGAAATCAGATGAATATCTGGCGACGTTGGGGCTTGCAGTTGTTTTTACATTGCTGGAGGCAAAACCCTTTAAATAAGCTCCAGAAAATCCCTATATGAGGCAGTGGTGCTGATGGTGTATAAAGCTATCGAATAATACTAGTAATAATTATATAACTTATACTAGTTATATAATGACCGTGTTCTGTCAGGATGTGTGTCATGATTCAAACAGCCATTAAATCAAATTCAGGGTAGCATTAGGATAGATGAGCCTTTTTCCTCAATGAACTATGCATGCTGTTTCTCATTGTACTTAGTCAAGGGCTAAAGTTCAAAGCTTTGCCATCTACATGAGGCCATTTCAGTCAAGACGTTTGTTTAAGAAGATTTAAGTCAGGGATTGACTCCTCCTCTCCACCTGCTGATGAAGAATCAGGAGGAATTCTGGCCTGTAACTACACCGTCGGAGCTTGGACACGGAACAAATCATACAAATATCAAAATATTGAAATAAATGATTATCAGGGGGTTTCAGCTGTCATGTTTTGTTGAGATTGGCTTTACGTTATGTTTGGTCCCCTGAGATCCCAGTGCTGTACATGCAAAAAGTTTTTTATTTTAGCATGCATCTCTGGCCTAATCAAACCCCAGTAGGCACATATTATTGAACCTTCTGTTCACAGGTTTTGTAGTTTTCTGATTTGGAACGCTAAGCATACACATTTAAGTTAAAACATTGTGCATTTCATCACCTTTTAAAGACTGGAGCATATAGTTGCATCAGTCACATGGGCTTTCTACATTCGAGGAGATTACTGACAAAAGCATCTATTGTAGTTATGGTAAAAGCCTGCTTATGTTCCTATATTTAACCAGTGTTTTGTAATATAATGCTTGCTTTCCATTATCAGGATAATGCAATAAATAGCTTTGCTATCTGCCACAGATTTGATGTCATAACAATTTTCTATCATACATTCCAAACAATTTCGCATAGAGCGTCCATCCAGAAAGCCACCTATTTACAACTGGGCCTTATTTGGGATAGTGTAGTGATAACTGATCGGGAAAGGACAGTTACTGAGGGATTCAAACAGCTGTGCACTCTTAGGAGCAGAATTTTAAATTGTTCTTAACATTGCTGAAATCACTGATTGACAATTACTTACAGAAGGATTAGCATTGATAATGCTGCTAATGCTGTCACTCAGGGTTATCTCCCTAATCTACTTGAACTTTGAAATAGAAGACTGTAGGTGTTCTACTATTTTACAACTAAATTACTTTGTTCGTCTGGTTGTTTGAATGATGTGGGGGTGTATTTTTCGGACCCATAAGGAATAGACCAAGCAAGTGTCAGATACACAGGGATCAAACGCTCATCTGATGCACGTGTCGGCTGCACCCCAAGACTATGACATTTTCATCTGGAGTCGCACCACAGGGATTAATACACTCACTTGTGGTGTGATGAAAAGATTGCTGCTGCCTTTGATAGCACTCAGCATGCTGGTTTAAGAGCAAGGTCTGTAGTAACACGGAAGATGTTCTGAACCAAAGCTCAGATGTTTCAAAGTTGACCCGAGACTCCCAAATGCGCGCGGTGTGTTGCAGACAACACGTGAGATGGTACGTTATGATATTCAGAAGTTACTCTCTCATCTTCCCAAATGTCCAGAAGACATTAAAAGCCAATTTATTGATGTGTTACTGATGCATAAATACAAATATTTGCTGTCTTTGAGGAAAAAGGCAGTAGTAAAAAAAATGTCTGTACGTGAGATAGCATTTATATATGATAGTATTTGTTAAAAATCAGTGTTGTTCCAGTTTCATAAATCAGTGGTTCTCAGTTAGTTGCAGGCCAAAAACATAATCATGCATAGTTAGGACAGCAAAATAAACAGGCCTGAAGCAAAACCAGTCAAAAAACCTGCAATAAAGTATCTTTTTTTTTTTTTCTTCAAATAATTATTTTTGAATATAAAAACTAATCACAGTTCAACTTTAATCTGATCTTATGGTAACACTTTATTTTAAGGACCAATTCACACTATTAACTAGCATGCACATTACTAGCATATTGGCTGTTTATTAGTGCTTATAAAGCACATATTAATGCATCTTTGGATTTTGTGATCTATTTTAGATCCACCCCACACCTAAACTTAACAGCTACCTTACTAACTATTAATAAGCAGCAAATTAGGAGTTTATTGAGGCAAAAGTTGTAGTTGATTTTTAGCCATAGTGTGAATTTGTCCTTAAAATAAAGTGTGACCAATCTTATTTAGTTAGGCTTAAGATGTGAATATCCAGACTGTTCAAAGGTCATCTAATTAGGGAACCGAAGGCCATTACAGGTCAGCTGATGTATTGTTAGTAGCACTTTATCTTCAGGAGAGTGTAGATGGGGACATTTGGTTTCTTCTGCCTGTCTGCAGCCTCATTTTGGACTAGTGATGGACAAGTGGGCTACATGCACCAGATGGTGTACTTCAGCAGAAGAGCTGGGCCCAATAAACAAAAATGGCATCAGCGTCCCATCAAGGGAAATATCATCTCCATTTCATTATCCGCTGTCTTATACATCTTATACATAAGCATCACAAAAGGGTTACGGTGAGCGTTTTGCTGCATTGCTGCATGGGCTGATTATTGAATTGCAATAAGCAGACATGTTATTTCATTACACTCAGTAAGGATGAAATGAAAATCTCACCACCACACAGAAGCCATTTGGGCCACGCAGACAAGTTATTTCCTCACATATAAGATTGGCCATTGCAAAATTGAAGCATTTTCATAGTGTATTGTTGTATTTCTAAAAATCTCCCCACTGTTATATTTTGCATGAAGAAAATAAAGCCTTTTTATGACCTTTGGAGGCAAAAAATTAGAAAATGCATGCACGTTGTGTTAGTTAACATTTGACTTGGCAGCTCATGGCCCATTATTCTTTTTCAATAAACACTAAACCTGGTTAAATATAGACAGCTTAATGTGTCTTTAAGAAAGGTTAGGTTAACTCTTAGGTTAAGTACTGTAACTAAATTAACATAATCAGATTACTTTTTTCAAGTAACTAGTAAAGTAACTCAATACTTTTTTACTTTTTCAAATAAGTAACGCAAGTCACTTTGTTTTCCCGTGTATAGAGAAAGTGAAGCTGACGTCACGCCGCGTTGAGTTCTGGGAAACGTCTTTGTTTGTCCGCCATACTGGGAGAATCGCGCTGCTTGGCTCAGTGTACCAAGACAAAATTGTAAAGCATTTACTATGTGCAGACATGCATATGAGCCCAAAATGGGAACAAAACGTGTTTATTTACACGTTAAGCGTTTTCACTGTCTTATATCACTGTCTTAGTACATCAAGCCAGCATTTTAAAATGCTACAAAACTGTTAACAAGCTCCCAGGGATTTGATTTTGGTTGTCATTTGATGAAATAAATATTAAAAATCCAGTGTGTTCGTGTCTGTCCGCTGGATATGACCCACAATCTCTGATTCTCCTCCGTGGCCGTGGAAAAATGAGTAGCCTATTTACAATCACAACAATTATACTTCGCCACTGAAATGTTTCCTACAAAGAAATGGATGGACTTCTGTCAGCTTGTTGAACACACACTTTTATTTGGATGTTCTACCATATGACTGTAATCAACCTACATTGTAAAAAAATTCTACAAAAAAATTATTATGCAAAGCGATAAAATGACTTCTCTTCCTTGCGAACGCTACAATGAAGAATGCGAATATTTAACTTCAAATCAAAAACAAATGATAAACAGGTATCCATATTAATTTCAGCATTTGTAGCAGAGGGCGTTCCTCCCAGAATGGCGGCAGCGGCCCGGCACTAAAGGCGTATCTTCACATTCTCTATTGACTGACATTACATTTCCTTCAGCCTGAGGCTTATTCTCTTCACGTTTGGCGTGAAAGGGCTTCTACATTTGCTTAAAAATAGACATTTTTATATTAAAAACAAACAAGTAAGCCCAGTCCAGATGGAACAATTTACGCAAAAGTAAAGTAACACATTATTTTTCATAAAAAGTAGCCAAGTAACGTAATTATTTACTTTTTTGAGAAGTAACGCAATAATGTAATGCATTACTTTAAAAAAAAAAAAAAAACTTTCCCCAACACTGATTCTGAATAAACGTTTGTGTGGTAGGCCTACTCATAAAACCCGTAAAAAATCATAAGAATGTACTTCTGTTCTGTACACTTATTAGTCATTTTACTGTCATTGGATATGTGCAGTTTCTCTTAAGTCTAGCATAACCTGGATTATTCTTACAGGGTTGATGAAGGCCTGCATTTCAAGCACACTGCAAGGAATTTTTAATCTAAAGCACATGAAAAAGCTTGCTTTCCCACCCGGCCAAGACCAAGCAGTGAGTGTAGTTGTTCTGATTTTCATTTCTTATTCTTCTAGTTAGTTATTCTTTTTCTTCCCTTAAAAGCATCTGTACCTCAGAAACAGTCACAGAGATTGGTGGGATGCACACACATCCATCTGACAGTAGGTGGCACTATAATAAGATCAATGCTGTTTTGGTTCATGTCTCGGATAAACAAACAAACAAACATGGCTGCCAGCAGCCAATCAAACTTGAGCAGCTTATAGCAGTAGCACATTCTTGCTTATAACTCTAGAAGAGTCATTTCTAAGCCTTCAAAGTCTTTCCTTGAATCCAAACCAGTGCCCCAAAATCAGCTGATTATTATTAGTAATTATTAGTATTTGATCTATGTCCTCACGAGAAAGCCATTCCCCGTTATTTGAAAAACTTCACAAAACTTGGTACACATGCACAAGAGGACATTCTGAGGAAACATGCTGAATTTCATGAATTTTCCTAACAACAATTACTAAAAGATCAGCCATTTATATCAATGGAAATGAGAGATTTAGGCTGTAATACTAATGTTGTCCATCAGTGGAATCCACAGGATAGAAAATCCTTTTAGGTCTCAGGTTAAAATCTCCGTAAATAGATATATTGATGTGTAGTGTCTTTATATATATATCCTCCTGAGACCCTGTGACCTCATATGAGGACATTATATTTTGGTGTATTTCTCTGAGACGATACATGCCACAGTTGTAAGTCTGGATGTCCTGTACAGAGCACATTCAGGGCTTTTCAGAGATACCAAATGTTTGGATGTTTCACTATGACCACTCCCTCTCCTTGGTCTTCAAATATGTCTGATATTAATTGAGTGACACTCTTATGGAATTATATGATAATATTTTGTAATTATCATTTAAATCTGTCTAATTTTTAAACTGTCTGTCATAAATCAACATCTCGGGAAAATGTTATGGGGTTTCAAATCAAAATATGACTTTCTGTTACGAAACAGGAGGTTGATTTCATATGAGGACACTGGGACTAAAAGCATGTTTATTAGCATTTTGGGAGACACAACAAATGAATAGGGAAAGAAATTATGTTTCAATATTCTATGAAATATTGTATATTATTATGAAAATCTTGTCAAATATTACTCCCATTATTACACTTCTTTTTTCCTTACATGTTGCCCCAAAAACTTATTAATATGCAAATTATATTTAGTTTATAGATACATTGTATATAATGAGAAAACCCGTTTGTGGCCATTTTACACACATTTTGCAGAAATAAAAATGGTATATCAAATCATTCTGTTATAAATAGTTGAGAATCATCTTTATACAAAGTTTGGTCCAAAAAAAAATCCTGAAAACTAAAAATGTATTGGTGATTTAAAAAATCTATTGTTTTTGCCTATGCATGTTCATTCATGTCTTTTTATTTTTTAAAAAGGACATATCATAACTTATGAACGAAATATCTTTTTTTTATTTTTTATTCTCTAAACAATGTAAAGACATGAAAAAAAACTATTTTTTTCCTAAAAATCTTTTCTCGGGTCTTAAGAGGATATATATATAGAGAGAGAGAGAGAGATCAGTTTACAAAGAAATCTGTGATGTCTAAAATGCTTATAGATCATTAAATGTTAAATCATTTTTTGTCCTAATGATATTGAAAACTATTTTATTTAAAAATAAACGTATCCACCTTATTTTTCAACGCATAAGTAAGCAGTTTTCTGTGAATGTGCGAGACCTCCGGTTCATTAGCCGCTGTAGGGAAATAACGAGAAGAATAAGAAAGTGCAGCAAACGGTAAAACTGTTACGCTACAAACCACTGTTTATAATTAAGATAATACATTCAAATAATATGGTAAGAAACACTGGTGTGCGATATCAAGCAGCAAAACTAACTGTTTTGCATCTTCTGCTATAATACATAATATAATACTTCTATAAAGATTTTTCATTCACGTCTACTTGAGTCATTTATCCGTGGCCCCTTGATAATCACCTGAGGCTATATTTATGGCTTTTATTTGCAGCATATTGAGTGAAATATATTAACTTCACTGATATCAGGGCTGTCACTATTATGACATTAATTGTGGGTAATTAATTGTTATGATATGATTGTTGTTGTGATCAATCATTGGCTTAATCTATTTCATTTGAATTAAAAGGCAGAGTTCTCTCGCAATTTCTTTTTTAAGGTGGTCCGATTAAACTCACAAGATTTCATTTTACCTGAATGAAGACTTTCTGTAGTCATCATAGTTTTGAATATAGATTGCATTATTTTATATACTGTATACAATAATGTAATTGTAATAATAATGTAATTACATACGTATACATTATTGGGTTACACTTTATTTTAAGGTGTCCTTGTTACAGTGTAATTATACATGTAAATACTGAGTAATAATAATTAACTACATGCACTTACTATAGGGTTAGGATTTGGGTTTGGCTTACTTGCATGTAATTTTGCATAATTAATTGTTATTATAATAGTAAGTACATGTAACATGTGTAACAAGGACACCTTAAAATAAAGTGTTACCCATTATTGTATATATTATATTGGTAACAATTTACAATAAGGTTCATTAGTTAACTACTTTAGTAAACATGAACTAAGAATGAACACAGCATTTATTAATCTTAGTTAATGTTCATTTCAACATTTACTAATGCATTATTAAAATCAAAGTTGTGCTTGTTGACATGAACAACTGTATTTTCATTAACTAACATTAACAAAGATTAATAAATACTGTAATAAATGTACTGTTCATTGTTTGTTCATGTTGGTTAATACATTAACTAATGGAACCTTATTGTGAAGTGTTACCATTATCTTTTATATCATTCTGTTTTAAGGATAAATCGCTTCTTTTCTGTGGCGTGTTGCCTGTTTTGTTGCATTATCTTTGCATGGTAACATATAGATCAAAATGTTTTGGAATTATACAGCGGTGACAGTCAAATAAACCTGTAGTGCTTTGTGTTCAAAATAACTCTGAAATGTCAAAGCATTTCTAGTATTCACTTACAAAATCATTTATTTGGAATGCAGTGTCCATCGCTTTTCCTCTGTAGGGTTGCAGAGATGCTGGAGTCTATCCTAGCATCTCGGACCAGAGATGGCCAGTCCATCACATGCGATGCAATGTAAATTGCACAATTATCATGATTTTTTTTGTTGTTGTTGTTGTTGCAATAATGTAATCATTGCAACAGGTCTAATTGATGTTCAATTTATCTCAATTGTTCTGGGATGCTTAAAGTATTAATTTTTGCTAACTGCTTAAAAGGAGTCCAGCAGGAAGGTTTCATGTGTTGCTGAAAAGTCTGTCATGATGCCGTGTGTTCTCCCCATATTAATGTACAATGAAATGCCTTGAAAGTGTTACAGTCTCGACTTTCTGAAATGTTTCTGAAGTTGCCAGAGCAGCACAGCTCTCAGTCACATGTTTCTCTCAAGGCTATGCTTTTCTGTCTTCTACAGACTCCATGGTTACTGCCTCACACCATCCATTGTTGTCTGATTGCTTTGCCAAGGTCCTCAGCATTCATTTGCGAATGATTGCTTCTCTCTGCCTCTGATATACTTTAAGATTTTAGTCAATTGCATAGGACAAGATAGATAGATAGATAGACAGAGAGACAGACCGACAGACAGACAGATGAAAGATAGACAGACAGATGATAGATAGACAGACAGACAGATAAATGATAGATAGATAGATAGATAGATAGATAGATAGATAGATAGACAGACAGACAGACAGACAGACAGACAGACAGACAGACTGACAGACAGATGAAAGATAGACAGACAGATGATAGATAGACAGACAGACAGATAGACAGACAGACAGACAGACGATAGACAGACAAATAAATGATAGATAGATAAATAGATAGATAGACAGACAGACAGATAAATGATAGATAGATAGATAGACAGACAGACAGACAGACAGACAGACAGACAGACAGACAGACAGATAGACAGGCAGGCAGGCAGGCAGGCAGACAGACGATAGATAGATAGATAGATAGATAGATAGATAGATAGATAGATAGATAGATAGATAGATAGATAGATAGATAGATAGATAGATAGATAGATAGATAGCAGCTGTGCACTGCTATGCAAACATAAACTCTACTATTAACCCAAGCAGGTAGTTTATGAAGCACATTAGCATGTGATTAAAATGATTTATAGCCTGTTTGCACAGAACACATGAGATAATGTTGTAGATGCAAAACAGAGGCTTGCGTTTGTCGCAGCTTCCCCTCACAATCTGATTCTGGGAGCGCTGCCAGCGAGAAAGACGGAGCGAGAGCACATTTCCACCTCTAATGCAACATTATTATTGTACGTCTGTCTGTCACCAGCCTCCACCAGCACACCTACACTCTGCAAAGACTGAACGTTATCTTTGTCCTCCTCTAGATGGCACCCTTTTTTAAGGTTCTAGTTAAATGACCTTTTAAAAAACTTTATTTGTTGCCATGGTCACATGTCCAATTATGGAAAGCACAGCAGCCATTTTCAGTTCAGCAGAGTAATAAAACATGTGCATCTTCAATCTGCTTCCATCCTGGGCTTTTATCATTTTTAATTGCTATTTTATATACCTTGCATTTCTATCTAATTGATTTCTCTGTTTTGATAAACATTGTTAACATCTCCATGTGTTCTATGCAAAAGATCCAGAGATCAGTCAAGTCTTCTTGAAATAATTACTGTAGTTAATTAGTTAACTCTTTCCCAGTTGCCAACCACCACCAACATTTTTGATCATTTTCACAAAATTTTCATGGCCTGCAGAATGCTTTGTTGTATGATTATCTGAACGTGCAATATGTCAAAAGAAAGAACAGAGCCTCTGCTTTTAAACAACAACAACAAAAAACAGTTTTATTCTAGCTTCATGCAATCTTTTTAATCAACACTAGAATGTGGGTAAGAAGCAACATACACTCTTAAAATAAAGGTGCTTCACGATGCCATAGAAGAACCTTTTTGTCTAAATGATTCCATAAAGAACCTTTAATATCTGAAGAACCTTTCTGTTTCACAAAAGCTTCTTTGGGGCGAAAGAAGGTTCTTCAGATTACAAAAAGGGATGGTTCTTTAAAGAACCTTTGACTGAATGCTTCTTTGTGGAACCAAAAATGGTTCTTCTATGGCATCGCTTGAAGAACCTTTTGAAGCACCTTTATTTTTAAGAGTGTATTGAACGAAAAGCTGAGAAAATGGTGTTTTTGTTAAAGACTATGTCTGAGCGATGGTGTCGATCACTTCATCAACACATCCAAAGCTTCACCGTCCTAAACCACTTCATGCGTCAACATTTCATTCAGTAGCGTTAGGCGGTTTTGATTTATATGCTGTTTAATGTTTGATGGTCACAATATTTTGCATATGCTTCTGATTTCTGCTGCTTCTTTGCTGTGTTTTGAGCCAACAATTCAGTACTCTTTCTGAAGATGTGTAATAGCGCCTCCTACCATACACCAGTGGAAACACAGAAAACTCCGCCAATGGTTAATATGTTACTACTTTTGGTTTATATACATTAACCTAAGCATTTTTGTATTTTCTTTCTCAATTTATGGGATATAGAGAAAAAATTCATTAGTGACTCTTTGGAAGACATGTGTGTCCCTGCAGCACAAAAGCAGTGTTAAGTCGCTGGGGGATATTTGTAGCAATAGCCAACAATACATTGTATGGGTCACAATTATACATTTCTCTTTTATGCCAAAAATCATTAGGATATTAAGTAAAGATCATGTTCCATGAAGATATTTTGTAAATTTCCTACTGTAAATATATCGAACCTTAATGTTTGATTAGTAATATGCATTGCTAAGAACTTCATTTGAACAACTTTAAAGGTGATTTTCTCAATATTTAGATTTTTTTGCACCCTCAGATTCCAGATTTCCAAATATTGTCCGATCCTAACAAACCATACATCAATGGAAAGCTTATTTATGCAGCTTTCAGATGATGCATAAATCCCAATTTCAAAAAAATTGACCCTTATGACTGGTTTTGTGGTCCATGGTCACATTTCAGCAAAATGTGTCTGCTTTCAGATAGAAATAAAGGTTTCCAGTATACTCGCTTGATGGCTTGTTAACAAGATCATAGAGTAGCAGAACCAGATCATATGGACAAAACATGATCTTAGCTTACATTCTAGAGACTACAGAAATAAAAGCGCATTTTTGTTGAAACCAGGACATGTAAAAGAGTTCAGTGTGACAGATTAGCAACATTGATTCACCTTTATTCGTGTCGTTGTGTTTTTGTTTGCCCATTAGCTCTGTCCAGCTGGAAAGTGATGATGATGAAGTGGCGAACAAAACGTGGGTTCTGACCCCCAAAGTGTACGAGAGCGACGTCACACATATTTTGAACAGCTTACTAGACGGCTACGATAACAAGCTGCGGCCAGACATCGGAGGTAGGTTCAGTTTCTTTTTTTACATTCAGATCTGAGCTACTGAAGACGGTTCTCCGCATGTGTTGTTTTGTTTAACAATTGGCTCAAATACATGTTTAATCTCCAAGAATTCTGAACCTCGTTACATTCTGATTTAATAACACACCAAACTATTTTGTCCGTTTTGCTGCCCATGCATACAACAGTGAATTGCGTTAAGCAGTAAACTTAAGACAAACCTCTGCTTTGTGAATTCTCTCAGGTGATTTTAAAACCACTCGTGGAAACGAGTGTTAGAACTTTGAAAACTACATGCAACTCCGTTAACTCATTCCTTCAATTTTCTGAGCTGTATATGTGTGTGTGTGTGTGTGTGTGTGTGTGTGTGTTTTAGCCTAGTTTTAATGTAATCTAGAATAGCCAATAAAATTCATGTTTCATTTATAAAGAATCATTGTTTGGTGTCATATAATTTTAAGGTTAAAACCTTTGCCAAAGATTTTAGATGAGGTGTGTGTGTGTGTGTGTGTGTGTGTGTATGTGTGTGTTTTAGCCTAGTTTTAATGTAATCTAGAATAGCCAATAAAATTCATGTTTCATTTATAAAGAATCATTGTTTGGTGTCATATAATTTTAAGGTTAAAACCTTTGCCAAAGATTTTAGATGAGATCTGATTACACAAACTCCTGATCTCCGGCTCTTTGCACAACATCGTTTAACACAGGGCCATGTGACCCCATGGATTTTTGAGCCAAATGGATTTTGATTTAACAGTTTGTTCCCCAAGACGTATTAATTATTTTCCTTGTTTTTGTAAATCACCCAGGTGTTGAACTAATTAATTTCCGAATCAAAACTAGAGAATGATTGCCGTGATTTGGTGTATGACGCACACTTTCAAGCTCAGTCTCACGCACTCAGGACAAATAGCAAAAAAAGAAAAGAAAAAGATTCAAAATGTTTATCTAATTAATTACACAATGTGGCAATTAATCTAATTAAATTAATCACACATCAAATATGGTTGAGAAATTACTCCCAGATGCTAATTTAAAGCAAATATTGTATAAAAAAAAAAAATTTTAAAGAAAAAGAAAAAAAATTACAAAAAGCATCAAATAAACTTTATAAAAGTAGCTTTAGAAAGAAATAAACTGTGGAACATAAAAGAAGATCATTTGAGAAATGTGACTGTACTTTTATATGTTTATTTTATTTTATTTTATTTTTCAGCCCTTGTCATTAAAATCTCGCTCCAACCAGGGAACCAAAGGTAGTTTTAGTTGTGTGAATTTGTTGTGAAAACTGTGAATGAAAACTGTGCTGTGATGCTAAATGCTGGTGACTGCTTGTTTATGACGAAGCGATGCCTAAATACTGCTAAATATCTCGCTCCATTTAGTGAGAAACAGCTGTGTGTGAGCAAGTAGCTTGCTTATTATTTATTTATTTATTTATTTAGGAATGAACTAATGGAACACTTCACCCAAAAATATTTTTTTGCAAAAAATGTACTCACCCTCAGATCATCCGTGATCAGGATGAGTGTGTTTCTTCATCAGGTTTGTAGAAATGTAGCATTGCATCAGTGTCTCAGCAATGGATGCTCTGCAGTGAATGGGTGCCGTCAGAATGAGAGTCCAAACAGCTGATAAAAACATCACAATAATCCACAGCACTCCAGTCCATCAGTGAACATCTGGAGAAGACATTCTTTCCATTGAGAATACACGAAGCCTTAAATTAAACACCAAAGACATTGTGGATGAATTTGCAGAAAGAAATGCCAGGAGAATTCAATTAAATTAATTACAACTAAAATCAGTGTTTTTTTCTGTCTTTTTGCGTTTTGGGCCGCTGTGCTAAGAGTGTGTTTGCATTAAATAATATAGTAAATATGGCAGCGTTTTAGTGCCATAATATTTTAAGCGGTGTTATATTATAAAATTCCACCTACCTCTTCTGCGGATCACAAATAGAGATAATTTATTGAATATCTGTTGAAGTCAGTATATAATTGCAGGACATTGTCATTTACTTTAACAAAAGATAAAATGTTCAAGTGAACCTTACTCTATTGTCATCACCTTAACTTAACTTAGCTAACTAAACTAATTGTTTCTCTCTACAGTCAAACCAACGGTGATCCACACTGACATGTTTGTCAACAGCATTGGTCCAGTTAATGCCATCAACATGGTAAGAGAAATGCTCTAACACATGCTTTTATGAATATCAAAGTATATCATGTTTCTTTCTTTCACCAAAAGATTTGTGTGTCCAACAGGAAATACTTTTTACTTTATATTGCATTATCATTAGCATGCTTTTATACACAAATGTTAATATCAGCATTATAAACTGACAGCTGTGAAGCTGAAATTCTTAAATATACTGTATATCAGAGTGATATTACAAAATGCAACATTATGTTTTAATCTGTCAGGTACCTTCAGTGTGCTTCAGTTTGGTTTTGCCGAGCAGTGTTTCCACAATACATTTTATTTATGATTGTCTGACATTTGATGTGTATTTTAGTATGTTCTATTTTAGTGACGCAGCATGTTAAGATAGACTGATTAGTAAACCTAAAGAGTTAAACCAAATAATTTACTAGTTACTGTAACTGTTATTTTGTGTTTATTTTGGATGTTTTTTAATGCTTAGGTTCTATAGTGATTTGTATTGATGAATCGCGTGTTGCATTTTGCATATAATCTTATTTAAGAAAATAACAACAAACCAATTACAAATGTAACAACTAAGCAAATTAGCAAAGATAATAACCGACAAAGATGAACTGAAACATATGGCTACACACACAAGAGATATCAAGCAACTAAAATACCTAACTAAAATTACACCCAGGGCTAATTTATTAAAGAACATTAAAATGTATAGCTCTATGCTTTACATTGTGTGCCAAAACATATAAATGTTATAAACAGCACTTTTAACATTACACAGAAGGAACACAGTTTGAAAGCAGCAGGACAGGGTAAAATTACAAATTATATTATTATATAATAAATAGAAACAAAACACAAAATAAGTGTCAGCCGAAACACATTCAGTCTTCGGAACATTTTAACATGTTGCTCTCATTTATGTTCTCTGTAAATGTAAAGGATTCATTATTATGATCTCATTACATTTAATGTTCTTAGAATAAATAAAAGGTATATGTGAAGTCCGATAACAAATATAATATATATTACAAAAAAAACATATTTCAATGAATGTAATTGCGCTACTTACAGCATATAATGAAATATGTATCAATAATTTTAGTTGATGATGAAACGCTGTTTGGCCTGTTGCTATGAAATTAATTGGAGATGTGGACTGTTACATTTATAAATGGCTACATTTATATCTGTATAGTATGCATCTGTAAGAAAAGGAGTTTGCATGGGCTGTGACAGTCCCTAAACGTGAAACCGTATGAAGCATATAACAAGAGTTATCCTAGAGTTGTCTCCAGTCTCCAGTGATTGTTTGAATTTGCACCAGGATTTAGCTTCAACATGCATTAAATCAGTGTTTATGTATTGATTCAGTTGCGCCGAACTTGTTTAGAATAGCCAATAGTGCACATGTTTGCGTCTGGCTTGTCCCGTTTCCTTCTGTTCTAAAATGGCCAAAAAGGCCAAACAAAGTGGAATTCGTGTAATATTCTAATTGGGACACAGGGGTATGCACTCAAGCATTGGTTTTGTCTGAATGGTCTGCCCCTTTCGATTCCTCAGGAGTACACGATTGACATCTTCTTCGCCCAGACGTGGTATGACAGGCGGCTGAAGTTCAACAGCAGCATGAAGGTTCTGCGTCTCAACAGCAACATGGTGGGAAAAATCTGGATCCCTGACACGTTTTTCCGCAACTCTAAGAAAGCAGATGCCCACTGGATCACCACACCTAATCGCATGCTTCGGATATGGAACGACGGGCGTATACTGTACACTTTAAGGTAAATGCATGCTTTAATTTTGAATGAACATAACATGCATAATCTGAGCGTACCCAGATAACAAGCAACCATTGAAACAATGCTAAGTGACTGTTGAATGCTAACTGCATTGATTTAAAGTTACAAAGTGATGTTGGTTCAATATCTCTCTCTCTCTCGCTCTCTCTCTCTCTCTCTTGTTGTTTGGATTGTTATCTCTCAGTCCCTCACATGCACAGCATCCTTTCTGTTCTAAAAAAACAACCCGATTCTCGGCTAAAGTGCTTCTTTCCATTAACAGAGTCTCGAGTGCAGATGCAGAGCTATTAACCGCGGGGTGGTTTCTGTGCACGTTGCTTAAACAGTGGCAAAACAAAATAGCTCAACATTTTAGGGACTAAACCCTGACTGTTTTTGTAAATAAACACACATTTACCTAACATTGGTTACTGCATTTGTTTTTAGTAACGTAATACACAATGCTATGAATCGAAATAAGATAGTGGTTTTAAAGAGGGGATTTTTTTTCAACAAGGAGCATGCATTATCCCTCATATCGAGCACTGTGAGCATATTGAGCACAATATAAATCACTTTTTCAAATTTTTCAACACAAAGATATAAATACATTCCGAATAAATCTTACTAAAATAAGATGCACTTTAAGTATGTAGAAAAATATATGATTTAATGATAACACTTTAGATTAGGGAACACTATTCACTGTTTATTGGCTGTTTATTCGCCTTGCTATCTGGGTAGCTTTTGCTGGGTACCATTGATGAAACACTTAACAGCTGATCACGGTTTGATGTTCATTCTGACTTGTTTAATTGATTCTTAATGCAACTCTAGTCTGATTACTTGCTTTCAGGAAGAATTCATCCAATTTGAACAAATATGATGCACGCCTGCCCCGCCTTAATAGCTTTTAAATTGTCAGTCATTTTTTTTATTGTGCTATGTATATTCTAGTACTATGTATATTCTATGCATATTCTAGCGCTGGAAATTATAAATGTGGGGTGTGCTAATGAAATGGCTGATAAAAAGAAATTTGAAATTTCTGTCTGTAGGTTGACCATTGATGCAGAGTGCCAGCTTAAACTGAATAACTTTCCGATGGATGAACATTCATGTCCCCTGGAGTTCTCAAGCTGTAAGTCTGCTCATATGCTCAACATGCAAATCCATCCATATCTCTTCCATTCTTTACTGCTTTTTCTCTCCAGTTTTCTACACCTAGTGTCTGCTTCCACGCTCAGATGCAGCTGAGAGCATGGAAACCATTTTTAGGATGCTACTGAAGACATTTCACTTCTATTTTCGTCTTGAAAAATGAAGGACAGATAATGAGGAAAGTGACAATTTGGCCCAATGTGGAGAGACATGTTTTTACATGCTCACACGAGCAAGCTGTGCCAGGAAGAAACCATGGAATTTTTCCTGTCCTTTGACTTTGGAGAGGATGTAGGGGAAATGGTTTATTATGGTAATAATGAAGCAGCAGATGCGGAATGGACAGTCTAATGGGATAGCATCATCTGTAGTTTCAGAAGAAACTGAAAAAAAGGGCAAGTTATTTATTTTTCATTGGCTCAAGTAAAAAAATGTAGATGTGAGTCATTACCCTACATTTTTTTAATTGGATGATGAAACATTTTTTTCAGTGTGTGAGGTCCATACAAAAAATAGGGTTGTCCATGTTTCAGAATTTGTTGTGGGTGTAGGAGTGTGAGATTTCCCGGCCTGAATTTTTTTTCCCAGTCCGAAATTAATGGCACAGACATGCAGTTTCATTTACTACACATAGACCTACTGAAGCTCGCAGTGTTTTCAACCTCTGCCGCCTCAATATATGAGTACATGAACACATAAACATAATCTCTAGAACTGCTCTAGAGTCACTTCATGAGCATTTTACTTATTTTGAGTCATGTCATATACAAAGAGACACCAATGTTTCAGGAGTTTAGTACACAGAATAGGACACATGCTTAATAGATAACCGTATTTGAGTTGATGTATATGCTTTTATTTATTATAATTTTTTAATTAACAATTTTTTTCCAAACCATTGTTACATGCAGTGTTTCCTGTAGTTATGCAAAGATTTGGTTTCAAAAACAGTATCAGTAAATATTTCTTATGATTTTAAATCTGCATTGAACTTCAGATCAATCTCAAAATAAAAGGTGGTACTAAAGTCTGATTTTGTGGTGGATGTGTTCAAATTTGATCATCTTAATTCAAGTGATGAAGGATTTTGAAAGTCTAACAGTGCAGTGTACACTGCATGGTGTAAATGTTTGAAAATGATAACTGTTGCAAATAAACATTCATTAGAAATTTAGAAAAGTAATCAAAAGTAATCAGTTACATTACTTTAATAAAGTAATTGAAGAATTTACACTACTATTACATTTTAAGTAGGGTAACTTGTAATCTGTAACCTATTACATTTCCAAAGTAACCTTCCCAACACTGTATATACGTATATATATTTATATAGATAAAGATGTATTCACACACCTAGCCTTCGCTACACTTTTGACGGAAGTAGTACGGAGCACTAGTGCCTCTGGGATAATGAGTTCTCAGCGCCCCGCCCCAGTGCCATTCTTCCTGGAGGTGCATAAAGGGCTTACCAGGTTGTGGATGGCACCTTCTTCTGCCGGAAACCAACCTGTTAACTCCTCCTCCCTCACCACTCTTGACGGTGGTGCAGCTAGGGTGTATACGGGGGTCCCCCCCGGTGGAGCGGTTGGTTGCGATGCAGTTGTGTCCTAATACCGCCTCCACCCGGGCAGGGCGAACCGTGCCTCCCTTCCCGGGTCTGTAGGTACTCGTCTGGTCTGTCCGGCAATGCTTATACGGCCTGCGGAGAAGCTGCCTCCGCCTTACACGCTACGGCGTTACTGCAGGTTCTTCAGGCTAAAGCACTGAGGGACCTGCACGAGGGTGGTCACGTCCGGAAGTTCTAAAAGAGCTCCAAACCGCAACTGATCTCACGCTCCGAGCGACGAAGATCACCGCGAGTTCTCTGGGTCATGCGATGTCCACACTTGTGGTCCAGGAATGTCACCTCTGATTGTGTCTGGTCGACATGAGGGACACTGACAAAGTTCGGTTCCTCAAGGTCCCTGTGTCCCATTCCGGCCTTTTCGGCGACACAGTCGAGAATATGGCCCAGCAGTTCTCGGCTGCACAGGAGCAGACTGAGGCGATCCGACATTCTGCCCCTGCGGGCAGCTGCTGCCTCCACCTGTCCGCCGGCCGCAGCGCCCCAGCCTGCTCGTCAATAGACAATTCTGTTGTTGTTGTTTTTGGACCAATTCCAATTGTTTGTTTCTGCAGATGGCTACCCCAAGGAGGAGATTGTATACAAGTGGAAACGCAGCTCAGTGGAGGTTGGAGACATCCGCTCCTGGCGTCTTTACCAGTTCTCCTTTGTTGGCCTGAGAAATACCACAGAGGTTGTCAGGACTGTGTCAGGTACAGTTTCAGGTTTACATCTTGAATACTGGCATGCTTTTTTTCCTTAAATTTCAAAAAATTGCAAAAACAAGTTTAATTGGGTTTGATACTATTTGTCATTGAAGCAACTGTGTTTTTTTTTGGCCAATAAGTGTTGCAAGCGGGTCTTTTATAATACACTATGCTATGTGTACCTGGTCGCCTGATCAAGTAGCTTTCAAATCTAGTGGCTTGATATATCTGGGCTAGGACTGGGCGATCACCGGGCAGCTGGCGCTCATGTACTCCATCAAGAACAGCCTTATCTTGGCAAGTCCTTCTGACATTTGCCACGGGCTCTGGTGAATCTGTAGTGGTTAAACATGAGATATAATACATTTGGGGTATATCTAATGCTTCACTTCACAGAGTTCAATGCATTGGCCTGGGTCCTTGTGTCTACGGCTGAATCACAGCTTTGGTGATACAGAGCCATATCTCACGACAGCAAGTGTAATCCCATTTACCAGCGTGTAGTTTAAGATTTAGCCAAAACATTGCAGGGTGGAGTAAGATCATGTACAGCAGAAAGAAGGAGTGAGAAAGAGACTATGACAAAAAATAATAGGAGAGATCAGTGAGAGAGCGGTGATTGACTTGTGGAGGCAGTCAGCAGTTTGCAGCCATCCTAATGCATCATGGCAATCGCATAAAAAAGATTGTGAAACGTGTTAGTATAGATACACACTTCCTTTTTCGGAGTAGAGCTATTCTTAGAGTGACCTGATGCTGTGGCATGCAGTCGTGCTGTTGTCTGTGTGCATCGGTCTGTGTGATTTGGCTTGAGTCATGAATGCCCTGGGATACATCAACTTCCTTCTCCGTTTACAGACACCCACGGTTTGCAGATGAGACTTTGGCGGTGCTAATCTGGAGGCAGTGGTGGTGAATGAATATGCCTCTTTTTTGAGGGCATGAGCACTGGAGTCTAAAAACATTTTTAGGCTCCCAGCCCTCTTGATTGGTCCAGATTAACAGAAGATATTAAATGCCCTTTATCACCATAGAGACTAATATTTTCTACTTTAGTTTCCTTTCGTCAGGCTACAACATAAAGACAAAAAGACAATGCTGGTATCTAAAAGTAGCAACACTATTAAGTTAACTGCATTTTTCAGTAGTTTGATCCTTCATCTGTTTTAAAAAAGAGTGTAGTGCCTAAGAAAGATCAGACACTGAATTACCCCTAATCTGCAATCAACAGATGAGGTCCCAGACTCCCAGATTGACCAGCTAAAAAAAAGTGGTTAAAACCCCTCTAAAACCAGGCTAAAGTAACTACACTGTATAAGTGTTCTGACCCATAACCCATAACTGGCAGTGATTAGAGCCTCAAGTCTTTTTGGATATGAGTCAACAAGCTTTGAGCATCTGGGGATTTTCTGCCATTTTTCACTGCATATCCTTTCAAGCTCTCTCAGGTTGGATGGGTACCACCGGTGGACAGACATTTTCAGGTCTCTCCAGAGATGTTTGATTGGGTTCAAATCTGGGCTCTGACTGGGACACTCAATATTCACAGAGGCATCCCTAAGACACTCTTGCATAGTATTGACTTGCTTAGGATCATTGTCCTGTTGGAAAGTGAACCTTCCAGTGCAATCTGAGGTCCTGAGTGCTCTGATCCAGGTTTTCATTGAGAATTTCTGTATTTTCATTTGTTCGGATTTACTTCTCTCATGACCAGTCTCCCTGTGACTACTGCTAAAATAAACACCCCCACAGTAACACCACCATCCTTCACTGTTGAGATGCCATTGCACAGGTGATGAGTCGTCCCTGGTTTTCTGACAGCAATTAAAACCCAAAACTGTTAGACCCATGGTGGAAAAGTCTTATGTAATTATAGGGCAATTTCTAATTTATCCTTTATGCCCAAAGTTTTAGAGAAAGCAGTCTCTGTCTGGAATATTTGTTTGTTTTGCATCCAATAGTGTGTTTGGGATCTCTGGGTTTAGGAAGAACCGCAGTACCAACTAGAGTCTGCTCTTATATGTGTATTAACTTTATATTGTTTTCTGTTGATTCAGGGGACTCTCCCCTCCGTTGATTCGACTGAATTAGAGTCTGTGTCGGTGGGTTTTTTCCCCCCACTAAATTAGTTTTGACATATGGAGTCCCTCAAAGCTGTTTTATTGCCCTCATTTAATTCTCTTCTATATTGATTTTTAACAAATACAGAGTATTGTTTAATTTTTATGCTGACTACACCCAAATTTATGTCTTTTAAGCAAAGCAACAACAATTATCTCAGCTCTTTAACCGCTTGTCTATAGGATATGAAAGCTAGGATGCCCTTAAACTTTTGGTTTAAATTTTAATGAGAGTAAGACAAAGGCAGTTGTGTTTTGACCTGTAGCTACGGCAGGTCTCGGTTAGCCTAATGCAGTGTAGCAAGATATATATATATATTATACACACACATATACACACACACACACACACAAAGAAAAACAAGTAGATAGAATAGAAAAAATATAAAGCTAGTGTTTTTTTTAAATAAAAAATTTGAATTAAAATAGAATAGAGAGTGCTAGAGTTAGAGGGTCAAATAAAGGTGGAACAGATGTTTTTAGTCGTTTCTTGAAGATGGCTAAGGACTTGAGTTGGGCAGGTCATTCCACCAGGAGGGAACAGTTAATATAAAAGTCAGTGAAAGTGATTTTTGTGATGGCACAATAATGCGTCATTCACTTGCAGAACGCAAGCTTCTAGAGGGCACATAACTCTGAAGTAATGAATTTAGGTAAATAGGTGCAGAGCCAGTGGTGGTTTTGTAGGCAAACATTAATGCCTTGAATTTTATGCGAGCAGCTACTGGTAGCCAGTGCAAATTGATGAACAGAGGTGTGACGTGCATTCTTTTCGGCTCATTAAAGATTAATCTTGCTCAAAATAAAAGGTGGTACTAAAGTCTGATTTTGTGGTGGATGTGTTCAAATTTGATCATCTTAATTCAAGTGATGAAGGATTTTGAAAGTCTAACAGTGCAGTGTACACTGCATGGTGTAAATGTTTGAAAATGATAACTGTTGCAAATAAACATTCATTAGAAATTTAGAAAAGTAATCAAAAGTAATCAGTTACATTACTTTAATAAAGTAATTGAAGAATTTACACTACTATTACATTTTAAGTAGGGTAACTTGTAATCTGTAACCTATTACATTTCCAAAGTAACCTTCCCAACACTGTATATACGTATATATATTTATATAGATAAAGATGTATTCACACACCTAGCCTTCGCTACACTTTTGACGGAAGTGGTACGGAGCACTAGTGCCTCTGGGATAATGAGTTCTCAGCGCCCCGCCCCAGTGCCATTCTTCCTGGAGGTGCATAAAGGGCTTACCAGGTTGTGGATGGCACCTTCTTCTGCCGGAAACCAACCTGTTAACTCCTCCTCCCTCACCACTCTTGACGGTGGTGCAGCTAGGGTGTATACGGGGGTCCCCCCCGGTGGAGCGGTTGGTTGCGATGCAGTTGTGTCCTAATACCGCCTCCACCCGGGCAGGGCGAACCGTGCCTCCCTTCCCGGGTCTGTAGGTACTCGTCTGGTCTGTCCGGCAATGCTTATACGGCCTGCGGAGAAGCTGCCTCCGCCTTACACGCTACGGCGTTACTGCAGGTTCTTCAGGCTAAAGCACTGAGGGACCTGCACGAGGGTGGTCACGTCCGGAAGTTCTAAAAGAGCTCCAAACCGCAACTGATCTCACGCTCCGAGCGACGAAGATCACCGCGAGTTCTCTGGGTCATGCGATGTCCACACTTGTGGTCCAGGAATGTCACCTCTGATTGTGTCTGGTCGACATGAGGGACACTGACAAAGTTCGGTTCCTCAAGGTCCCTGTGTCCCATTCCGGCCTTTTCGGCGACACAGTCGAGAATATGGCCCAGCAGTTCTCGGCTGCACAGGAGCAGACTGAGGCGATCCGACATTCTGCCCCGGCGGGCAGCTGCTGCCTCCACCTGTCCGCCGGCCGCAGCGCCCCAGCCTGCTCGTCAATAGACAATTCTGTTGTTGTTGTTTTTGGACCAATTCCAATTGTTTGTTTCTGCAGATGGCTACCCCAAGGAGGAGATTGTATACAAGTGGAAACGCAGCTCAGTGGAGGTTGGAGACATCCGCTCCTGGCGTCTTTACCAGTTCTCCTTTGTTGGCCTGAGAAATACCACAGAGGTTGTCAGGACTGTGTCAGGTACAGTTTCAGGTTTACATCTTGAATACTGGCATGCTTTTTTTCCTTAAATTTCAAAAAATTGCAAAAACAAGTTTAATTGGGTTTGATACTATTTGTCATTGAAGCAACTGTGTTTTTTTTTGGCCAATAAGTGTTGCAAGCGGGTCTTTTATAATACACTATGCTATGTGTACCTGGTCGCCTGATCAAGTAGCTTTCAAATCTAGTGGCTTGATATATCTGGGCTAGGACTGGGCGATCACCGGGCAGCTGGCGCTCATGTACTCCATCAAGAACAGCCTTATCTTGGCAAGTCCTTCTGACATTTGCCACGGGCTCTGGTGAATCTGTAGTGGTTAAACATGAGATATAATACATTTGGGGTATATCTAATGCTTCACTTCACAGAGTTCAATGCATTGGCCTGGGTCCTTGTGTCTACGGCTGAATCACAGCTTTGGTGATACAGAGCCATATCTCACGACAGCAAGTGTAATCCCATTTACCAGCGTGTAGTTTAAGATTTAGCCAAAACATTGCAGGGTGGAGTAAGATCATGTACAGCAGAAAGAAGGAGTGAGAAAGAGACTATGACAAAAAATAATAGGAGAGATCAGTGAGAGAGCGGTGATTGACTTGTGGAGGCAGTCAGCAGTTTGCAGCCATCCTAATGCATCATGGCAATCGCATAAAAAAGATTGTGAAACGTGTTAGTATAGATACACACTTCCTTTTTCGGAGTAGAGCTATTCTTAGAGTGACCTGATGCTGTGGCATGCAGTCGTGCTGTTGTCTGTGTGCATCGGTCTGTGTGATTTGGCTTGAGTCATGAATGCCCTGGGATACATCAACTTCCTTCTCCGTTTACAGACACCCACGGTTTGCAGATGAGACTTTGGCGGTGCTAATCTGGAGGCAGTGGTGGTGAATGAATATGCCTCTTTTTTGAGGGCATGAGCACTGGAGTCTAAAAACATTTTTAGGCTCCCAGCCCTCTTGATTGGTCCAGATTAACAGAAGATATTAAATGCCCTTTATCACCATAGAGACTAATATTTTCTACTTTAGTTTCCTTTCGTCAGGCTACAACATAAAGACAAAAAGACAATGCTGGTATCTAAAAGTAGCAACACTATTAAGTTAACTGCATTTTTCAGTAGTTTGATCCTTCATCTGTTTTAAAAAAGAGTGTAGTGCCTAAGAAAGATCAGACACTGAATTACCCCCGCGAGTTCTCTGGGTCATGCGATGTCCACACTTGTGGTCCAGGAATGTCACCTCTGATTGTGTCTGGTCGACATGAGGGACACTGACAAAGTTCGGTTCCTCAAGGTCCCTGTGTCCCATTCCGGCCTTTTCGGCGACACAGTCGAGAATATGGCCCAGCAGTTCTCGGCTGCACAGGAGCAGACTGAGGCGATCCGACATTCTGCCCCGGCGGGCAGCTGCTGCCTCCACCTGTCCGCCGGCCGCAGCGCCCCAGCCTGCTCGTCAATAGACAATTCTGTTGTTGTTTGTTTTGGACCAAGTTTTTGGACCAATTCCAATTGTTTGTTTCTGCAGATGGCTACCCCAAGGAGGAGATTGTATACAAGTGGAAACGCAGCTCAGTGGAGGTTGGAGACATCCGCTCCTGGCGTCTTTACCAGTTCTCCTTTGTTGGCCTGAGAAATACCACAGAGGTTGTCAGGACTGTGTCAGGTACAGTTTCAGGTTTACATCTTGAATACTGGCATGCTTTTTTTCCTTAAATTTCAAAAAATTGCAAAAACAAGTTTAATTGGGTTTGATACTATTTGTCATTGAAGCAACTGTGTTTTTTTTTTTGGCCAATAAGTGTTGCAAGCGGGTCTTTTATAATACACTATGCTATGTGTACCTGGTCGCCTGATCAAGTAGCTTTCAAATCTAGTGGCTTGATATATCTGGGCTAGGACTGGGCGATCACCGGGCAGCTGGCGCTCATGTACTCCATCAAGAACAGCCTTATCTTGGCAAGTCCTTCTGACATTTGCCACGGGCTCTGGTGAATCTGTAGTGGTTAAACATGAGATATAATACATTTGGGGTATATCTAATGCTTCACTTCACAGAGTTCAATGCATTGGCCTGGGTCCTTGTGTCTACGGCTGAATCACAGCTTTGGTGATACAGAGCCATATCTCACGACAGCAAGTGTAATCCCATTTACCAGCGTGTAGTTTAAGATTTAGCCAAAACATTGCAGGGTGGAGTAAGATCATGTACAGCAGAAAGAAGGAGTGAGAAAGAGACTATGACAAAAAATAATAGGAGAGATCAGTGAGAGAGCGGTGATTGACTTGTGGAGGCAGTCAGCAGTTTGCAGCCATCCTAATGCATCATGGCAATCGCATAAAAAAGATTGTGAAACGTGTTAGTATAGATACACACTTCCTTTTTCGGAGTAGAGCTATTCTTAGAGTGACCTGATGCTGTGGCATGCAGTCGTGCTGTTGTCTGTGTGCATCGGTCTGTGTGATTTGGCTTGAGTCATGAATGCCCTGGGATACATCAACTTCCTTCTCCGTTTACAGACACCCACGGTTTGCAGATGAGACTTTGGCGGTGCTAATCTGGAGGCAGTGGTGGTGAATGAATATGCCTCTTTTTTGAGGGCATGAGCACTGGAGTCTAAAAACATTTTTAGGCTCCCAGCCCTCTTGATTGGTCCAGATTAACAGAAGATATTAAATGCCCTTTATCACCATAGAGACTAATATTTTCTACTTTAGTTTCCTTTCGTCAGGCTACAACATAAAGACAAAAAGACAATGCTGGTATCTAAAAGTAGCAACACTATTAAGTTAACTGCATTTTTCAGTAGTTTGATCCTTCATCTGTTTTAAAAAAGAGTGTAGTGCCTAAGAAAGATCAGACACTGAATTACCCCTAATCTGCAATCAACAGATGAGGTCCCAGACTCCCAGATTGACCAGCTAAAAAAAAGTGGTTAAAACCCCTCTAAAACCAGGCTAAAGTAACTACACTGTATAAGTGTTCTGACCCATAACCCATAACTGGCAGTGATTAGAGCCTCAAGTCTTTTTGGATATGAGTCAACAAGCTTTGAGCATCTGGGGATTTTCTGCCATTTTTCACTGCATATCCTTTCAAGCTCTCTCAGGTTGGATGGGTACCACCGGTGGACAGACATTTTCAGGTCTCTCCAGAGATGTTTGATTGGGTTCAAATCTGGGCTCTGACTGGGACACTCAATATTCACAGAGGCATCCCTAAGACACTCTTGCATAGTATTGACTTGCTTAGGATCATTGTCCTGTTGGAAAGTGAACCTTCCAGTGCAATCTGAGGTCCTGAGTGCTCTGATCCAGGTTTTCATTGAGAATTTCTGTATTTTCATTTGTTCGGATTTACTTCTCTCATGACCAGTCTCCCTGTGACTACTGCTAAAATAAACACCCCCACAGTAACACCACCATCCTTCACTGTTGAGATGCCATTGCACAGGTGATGAGTCGTCCCTGGTTTTCTGACAGCAATTAAAACCCAAAACTGTTAGACCCATGGTGGAAAAGTCTTATGTAATTATAGGGCAATTTCTAATTTATCCTTTATGCCCAAAGTTTTAGAGAAAGCAGTCTCTGTCTGGAATATTTGTTTGTTTTGCATCCAATAGTGTGTTTGGGATCTCTGGGTTTAGGAAGAACCGCAGTACCAACTAGAGTCTGCTCTTATATGTGTATTAACTTTATATTGTTTTCTGTTGATTCAGGGGACTCTCCCCTCCGTTGATTCGACTGAATTAGAGTCTGTGTCGGTGGGTTTTTTCCCCCCACTAAATTAGTTTTGACATATGGAGTCCCTCAAAGCTGTTTTATTGCCCTCATTTAATTCTCTTCTATATTGATTTTTAACAAATACAGAGTATTGTTTAATTTTTATGCTGACTACACCCAAATTTATGTCTTTTAAGCAAAGCAACAACAATTATCTCAGCTCTTTAACCGCTTGTCTATAGGATATGAAAGCTAGGATGCCCTTAAACTTTTGGTTTAAATTTTAATGAGAGTAAGACAAAGGCAGTTGTGTTTTGACCTGTAGCTACGGCAGGTCTCGGTTAGCCTAATGCAGTGTAGCAAGATATATATATATATTATACACACACATATACACACACACACACACACAAAGAAAAACAAGTAGATAGAATAGAAAAAATATAAAGCTAGTGTTTTTTTTAAATAAAAAATTTGAATTAAAATAGAATAGAGAGTGCTAGAGTTAGAGGGTCAAATAAAGGTGGAACAGATGTTTTTAGTCGTTTCTTGAAGATGGCTAAGGACTTGAGTTGGGCAGGTCATTCCACCAGGAGGGAACAGTTAATATAAAAGTCAGTGAAAGTGATTTTTGTGATGGCACAATAATGCGTCATTCACTTGCAGAACGCAAGCTTCTAGAGGGCACATAACTCTGAAGTAATGAATTTAGGTAAATAGGTGCAGAGCCAGTGGTGGTTTTGTAGGCAAACATTAATGCCTTGAATTTTATGCGAGCAGCTACTGGTAGCCAGTGCAAATTGATGAACAGAGGTGTGACGTGCATTCTTTTCGGCTCATTAAAGATTAATCTTGC
>NW_015506921.1:174304-177827 GCF_001515645.1 Sinocyclocheilus grahami
AGAAGCTGCCTCCGCCTTACACGCTACGGCGTTACTGCAGGTTCTTCAGGCTAAAGCACTGAGGGACCTGCACGAGGGTGGTCACGTCCGGAAGTTCTAAAAGAGCTCCAAACCGCAACTGATCTCACGCTCCGAGCGACGAAGATCACCGCGAGTTCTCTGGGTCATGCGATGTCCACACTTGTGGTCCAGGAATGTCACCTCTGATTGTGTCTGGTCGACATGAGGGACACTGACAAAGTTCGGTTCCTCAAGGTCCCTGTGTCCCATTCCGGCCTTTTCGGCGACACAGTCGAGAATATGGCCCAGCAGTTCTCGGCTGCACAGGAGCAGACTGAGGCGATCCGACATTCTGCCCCTGCGGGCAGCTGCTGCCTCCACCTGTCCGCCGGCCGCAGCGCCCCAGCCTGCTCGTCAATAGACAATTCTGTTGTTGTTGTTTTTGGACCAATTCCAATTGTTTGTTTCTGCAGATGGCTACCCCAAGGAGGAGATTGTATACAAGTGGAAACGCAGCTCAGTGGAGGTTGGAGACATCCGCTCCTGGCGTCTTTACCAGTTCTCCTTTGTTGGCCTGAGAAATACCACAGAGGTTGTCAGGACTGTGTCAGGTACAGTTTCAGGTTTACATCTTGAATACTGGCATGCTTTTTTTCCTTAAATTTCAAAAAATTGCAAAAACAAGTTTAATTGGGTTTGATACTATTTGTCATTGAAGCAACTGTGTTTTTTTTTTGGCCAATAAGTGTTGCAAGCGGGTCTTTTATAATACACTATGCTATGTGTACCTGGTCGCCTGATCAAGTAGCTTTCAAATCTAGTGGCTTGATATATCTGGGGTTGGGCTGGGGGAGCCCCGGGCAGCTGGCGCTCATGTACTCCATCAAGAACAGCCTTATCTTGGCAAGTCCTTCTGACATTTGCCACGGGCTCTGGTGAATCTGTAGTGGTTAAACATGAGATATAATACATTTGGGGTATATCTAATGCTTCACTTCACAGAGTTCAATGCATTGGCCTGGGTCCTTGTGTCTACGGCTGAATCACAGCTTTGGTGATACAGAGCCATATCTCACGACAGCAAGTGTAATCCCATTTACCAGCGTGTAGTTTAAGATTTAGCCAAAACATTGCAGGGTGGAGTAAGATCATGTACAGCAGAAAGAAGGAGTGAGAAAGAGACTATGACAAAAAATAATAGGAGAGATCAGTGAGAGAGCGGTGATTGACTTGTGGAGGCAGTCAGCAGTTTGCAGCCATCCTAATGCATCATGGCAATCGCATAAAAAAGATTGTGAAACGTGTTAGTATAGATACACACTTCCTTTTTCGGAGTAGAGCTATTCTTAGAGTGACCTGATGCTGTGGCATGCAGTCGTGCTGTTGTCTGTGTGCATCGGTCTGTGTGATTTGGCTTGAGTCATGAATGCCCTGGGATACATCAACTTCCTTCTCCGTTTACAGACACCCACGGTTTGCAGATGAGACTTTGGCGGTGCTAATCTGGAGGCAGTGGTGGTGAATGAATATGCCTCTTTTTTGAGGGCATGAGCACTGGAGTCTAAAAACATTTTTAGGCTCCCAGCCCTCTTGATTGGTCCAGATTAACAGAAGATATTAAATGCCCTTTATCACCATAGAGACTAATATTTTCTACTTTAGTTTCCTTTCGTCAGGCTACAACATAAAGACAAAAAGACAATGCTGGTATCTAAAAGTAGCAACACTATTAAGTTAACTGCATTTTTCAGTAGTTTGATCCTTCATCTGTTTTAAAAAAGAGTGTAGTGCCTAAGAAAGATCAGACACTGAATTACCCCTAATCTGCAATCAACAGATGAGGTCCCAGACTCCCAGATTGACCAGCTAAAAAAAAGTGGTTAAAACCCCTCTAAAACCAGGCTAAAGTAACTACACTGTATAAGTGTTCTGACCCATAACCCATAACTGGCAGTGATTAGAGCCTCAAGTCTTTTTGGATATGAGTCAACAAGCTTTGAGCATCTGGGGATTTTCTGCCATTTTTCACTGCATATCCTTTCAAGCTCTCTCAGGTTGGATGGGTACCACCGGTGGACAGACATTTTCAGGTCTCTCCAGAGATGTTTGATTGGGTTCAAATCTGGGCTCTGACTGGGACACTCAATATTCACAGAGGCATCCCTAAGACACTCTTGCATAGTATTGACTTGCTTAGGATCATTGTCCTGTTGGAAAGTGAACCTTCCAGTGCAATCTGAGGTCCTGAGTGCTCTGATCCAGGTTTTCATTGAGAATTTCTGTATTTTCATTTGTTCGGATTTACTTCTCTCATGACCAGTCTCCCTGTGACTACTGCTAAAATAAACACCCCCACAGTAACACCACCATCCTTCACTGTTGAGATGCCATTGCACAGGTGATGAGTCGTCCCTGGTTTTCTGACAGCAATTAAAACCCAAAACTGTTAGACCCATGGTGGAAAAGTCTTATGTAATTATAGGGCAATTTCTAATTTATCCTTTATGCCCAAAGTTTTAGAGAAAGCAGTCTCTGTCTGGAATATTTGTTTGTTTTGCATCCAATAGTGTGTTTGGGATCTCTGGGTTTAGGAAGAACCGCAGTACCAACTAGAGTCTGCTCTTATATGTGTATTAACTTTATATTGTTTTCTGTTGATTCAGGGGACTCTCCCCTCCGTTGATTCGACTGAATTAGAGTCTGTGTCGGTGGGTTTTTTCCCCCCACTAAATTAGTTTTGACATATGGAGTCCCTCAAAGCTGTTTTATTGCCCTCATTTAATTCTCTTCTATATTGATTTTTAACAAATACAGAGTATTGTTTAATTTTTATGCTGACTACACCCAAATTTATGTCTTTTAAGCAAAGCAACAACAATTATCTCAGCTCTTTAACCGCTTGTCTATAGGATATGAAAGCTAGGATGCCCTTAAACTTTTGGTTTAAATTTTAATGAGAGTAAGACAAAGGCAGTTGTGTTTTGACCTGTAGCTACGGCAGGTCTCGGTTAGCCTAATGCAGTGTAGCAAGATATATATATATATTATACACACACATATACACACACACACACACACAAAGAAAAACAAGTAGATAGAATAGAAAAAATATAAAGCTAGTGTTTTTTTTAAATAAAAAATTTGAATTAAAATAGAATAGAGAGTGCTAGAGTTAGAGGGTCAAATAAAGGTGGAACAGATGTTTTTAGTCGTTTCTTGAAGATGGCTAAGGACTTGAGTTGGGCAGGTCATTCCACCAGGAGGGAACAGTTAATATAAAAGTCAGTGAAAGTGATTTTTGTGATGGCACAATAATGCGTCATTCACTTGCAGAACGCAAGCTTCTAGAGGGCACATAACTCTGAAGTAATGAATTTAGGTAAATAGGTGCAGAGCCAGTGGTGGTTTTGTAGGCAAACATTAATGCCTTGAATTTTATGCGAGCAGCTACTGGTAGCCAGTGCAAATTGATGAACAGAGGTGTGACGTGCATTCTTTTCGGCTCATTAAAGATTAATCTTGC
>NW_015506921.1:177873-239668 GCF_001515645.1 Sinocyclocheilus grahami
ATGTTTCAGAATTTGTTGTGGGTGTAGGAGTGTGAGATTTCCCGGCCTGAATTTTTTTTCCCAGTCCGAAATTAATGGCACAGACATGCAGTTTCATTTACTACACATAGACCTACTGAAGCTCGCAGTGTTTTCAACCTCTGCCGCCTCAATATATGAGTACATGAACACATAAACATAATCTCTAGAACTGCTCTAGAGTCACTTCATGAGCATTTTACTTATTTTGAGTCATGTCATATACAAAGAGACACCAATGTTTCAGGAGTTTAGTACACAGAATAGGACACATGCTTAATAGATAACCGTATTTGAGTTGATGTATATGCTTTTATTTATTATAATTTTTTAATTAACAATTTTTTTCCAAACCATTGTTACATGCAGTGTTTCCTGTAGTTATGCAAAGATTTGGTTTCAAAAACAGTATCAGTAAATATTTCTTATGATTTTAAATCTGCATTGAACTTCAGATCAATCTCAAAATAAAAGGTGGTACTAAAGTCTGATTTTGTGGTGGATGTGTTCAAATTTGATCATCTTAATTCAAGTGATGAAGGATTTTGAAAGTCTAACAGTGCAGTGTACACTGCATGGTGTAAATGTTTGAAAATGATAACTGTTGCAAATAAACATTCATTAGAAATTTAGAAAAGTAATCAAAAGTAATCAGTTACATTACTTTAATAAAGTAATTGAAGAATTTACACTACTATTACATTTTAAGTAGGGTAACTTGTAATCTGTAACCTATTACATTTCCAAAGTAACCTTCCCAACACTGTATATACGTATATATATTTATATAGATAAAGATGTATTCACACACCTAGCCTTCGCTACACTTTTGACGGAAGTGGTACGGAGCACTAGTGCCTCTGGGATAATGAGTTCTCAGCGCCCCGCCCCAGTGCCATTCTTCCTGGAGGTGCATAAAGGGCTTACCAGGTTGTGGATGGCACCTTCTTCTGCCGGAAACCAACCTGTTAACTCCTCCTCCCTCACCACTCTTGACGGTGGTGCAGCTAGGGTGTATACGGGGGTCCCCCCCGGTGGAGCGGTTGGTTGCGATGCAGTTGTGTCCTAATACCGCCTCCACCCGGGCAGGGCGAACCGTGCCTCCCTTCCCGGGTCTGTAGGTACTCGTCTGGTCTGTCCGGCAATGCTTATACGGCCTGCGGAGAAGCTGCCTCCGCCTTACACGCTACGGCGTTACTGCAGGTTCTTCAGGCTAAAGCACTGAGGGACCTGCACGAGGGTGGTCACGTCCGGAAGTTCTAAAAGAGCTCCAAACCGCAACTGATCTCACGCTCCGAGCGACGAAGATCACCGCGAGTTCTCTGGGTCATGCGATGTCCACACTTGTGGTCCAGGAATGTCACCTCTGATTGTGTCTGGTCGACATGAGGGACACTGACAAAGTTCGGTTCCTCAAGGTCCCTGTGTCCCATTCCGGCCTTTTCGGCGACACAGTCGAGAATATGGCCCAGCAGTTCTCGGCTGCACAGGAGCAGACTGAGGCGATCCGACATTCTGCCCCGGCGGGCAGCTGCTGCCTCCACCTGTCCGCCGGCCGCAGCGCCCCAGCCTGCTCGTCAATAGACAATTCTGTTGTTGTTGTTTTTGGACCAATTCCAATTGTTTGTTTCTGCAGATGGCTACCCCAAGGAGGAGATTGTATACAAGTGGAAACGCAGCTCAGTGGAGGTTGGAGACATCCGCTCCTGGCGTCTTTACCAGTTCTCCTTTGTTGGCCTGAGAAATACCACAGAGGTTGTCAGGACTGTGTCAGGTACAGTTTCCGGTTTACATCTTGAATACTGGCATGCTTTTTTTCCTTAAATTTCAAAAAATTGCAAAAACAAGTTTAATTGGGTTTGATACTATTTGTCATTGAAGCAACTGTGTTTTTTTTTGGCCAATAAGTGTTGCAAGCGGGTCTTTTATAATACACTATGCTATGTGTACCTGGTCGCCTGATCAAGTAGCTTTCAAATCTAGTGGCTTGATATATCTGGGCTAGGACTGGGCGATCACCGGGCAGCTGGCGCTCATGTACTCCATCAAGAACAGCCTTATCTTGGCAAGTCCTTCTGACATTTGCCACGGGCTCTGGTGAATCTGTAGTGGTTAAACATGAGATATAATACATTTGGGGTATATCTAATGCTTCACTTCACAGAGTTCAATGCATTGGCCTGGGTCCTTGTGTCTACGGCTGAATCACAGCTTTGGTGATACAGAGCCATATCTCACGACAGCAAGTGTAATCCCATTTACCAGCGTGTAGTTTAAGATTTAGCCAAAACATTGCAGGGTGGAGTAAGATCATGTACAGCAGAAAGAAGGAGTGAGAAAGAGACTATGACAAAAAATAATAGGAGAGATCAGTGAGAGAGCGGTGATTGACTTGTGGAGGCAGTCAGCAGTTTGCAGCCATCCTAATGCATCATGGCAATCGCATAAAAAAGATTGTGAAACGTGTTAGTATAGATACACACTTCCTTTTTCGGAGTAGAGCTATTCTTAGAGTGACCTGATGCTGTGGCATGCAGTCGTGCTGTTGTCTGTGTGCATCGGTCTGTGTGATTTGGCTTGAGTCATGAATGCCCTGGGATACATCAACTTCCTTCTCCGTTTACAGACACCCACGGTTTGCAGATGAGACTTTGGCGGTGCTAATCTGGAGGCAGTGGTGGTGAATGAATATGCCTCTTTTTTGAGGGCATGAGCACTGGAGTCTAAAAACATTTTTAGGCTCCCAGCCCTCTTGATTGGTCCAGATTAACAGAAGATATTAAATGCCCTTTATCACCATAGAGACTAATATTTTCTACTTTAGTTTCCTTTCGTCAGGCTACAACATAAAGACAAAAAGACAATGCTGGTATCTAAAAGTAGCAACACTATTAAGTTAACTGCATTTTTCAGTAGTTTGATCCTTCATCTGTTTTAAAAAAGAGTGTAGTGCCTAAGAAAGATCAGACACTGAATTACCCCTAATCTGCAATCAACAGATGAGGTCCCAGACTCCCAGATTGACCAGCTAAAAAAAAGTGGTTAAAACCCCTCTAAAACCAGGCTAAAGTAACTACACTGTATAAGTGTTCTGACCCATAACCCATAACTGGCAGTGATTAGAGCCTCAAGTCTTTTTGGATATGAGTCAACAAGCTTTGAGCATCTGGGGATTTTCTGCCATTTTTCACTGCATATCCTTTCAAGCTCTCTCAGGTTGGATGGGTACCACCGGTGGACAGACATTTTCAGGTCTCTCCAGAGATGTTTGATTGGGTTCAAATCTGGGCTCTGACTGGGACACTCAATATTCACAGAGGCATCCCTAAGACACTCTTGCATAGTATTGACTTGCTTAGGATCATTGTCCTGTTGGAAAGTGAACCTTCCAGTGCAATCTGAGGTCCTGAGTGCTCTGATCCAGGTTTTCATTGAGAATTTCTGTATTTTCATTTGTTCGGATTTACTTCTCTCATGACCAGTCTCCCTGTGACTACTGCTAAAATAAACACCCCCACAGTAACACCACCATCCTTCACTGTTGAGATGCCATTGCACAGGTGATGAGTCGTCCCTGGTTTTCTGACAGCAATTAAAACCCAAAACTGTTAGACCCATGGTGGAAAAGTCTTATGTAATTATAGGGCAATTTCTAATTTATCCTTTATGCCCAAAGTTTTAGAGAAAGCAGTCTCTGTCTGGAATATTTGTTTGTTTTGCATCCAATAGTGTGTTTGGGATCTCTGGGTTTAGGAAGAACCGCAGTACCAACTAGAGTCTGCTCTTATATGTGTATTAACTTTATATTGTTTTCTGTTGATTCAGGGGACTCTCCCCTCCGTTGATTCGACTGAATTAGAGTCTGTGTCGGTGGGTTTTTTCCCCCCACTAAATTAGTTTTGACATATGGAGTCCCTCAAAGCTGTTTTATTGCCCTCATTTAATTCTCTTCTATATTGATTTTTAACAAATACAGAGTATTGTTTAATTTTTATGCTGACTACACCCAAATTTATGTCTTTTAAGCAAAGCAACAACAATTATCTCAGCTCTTTAACCGCTTGTCTATAGGATATGAAAGCTAGGATGCCCTTAAACTTTTGGTTTAAATTTTAATGAGAGTAAGACAAAGGCAGTTGTGTTTTGACCTGTAGCTACGGCAGGTCTCGGTTAGCCTAATGCAGTGTAGCAAGATATATATATATATTATACACACACATATACACACACACACACACACAAAGAAAAACAAGTAGATAGAATAGAAAAAATATAAAGCTAGTGTTTTTTTGTTTTTGTTTTTTTTTTATAAAAAAAGAAGATAAATAGATAAAGTAGAATTAAAATAGAATAGAAAATGCTAGAGTTAGAGGGTAAAATAAAGATGGATGTGTTTTAGTCGTTTCTTGAAGATGGCTAAGGACTTGAGTTGGGCAGGTCATTCCACCAGGAGGGAACAGTTAATATAAAAGTCAGTGAAAGTGATTTTTGTGATGGCACAATAATGCGTCATTCACTTGCAGAACGCAAGCTTCTAGAGGGCACATAACTCTGAAGTAATGAATTTAGGTAAATAGGTGCAGAGCCAGTGGTGGTTTTGTAGGCAAACATTAATGCCTTGAATTTTATGCGAGCAGCTACTGGTAGCCAGTGCAAATTGATGAACAGAGGTGTGACGTGCATTCTTTTCGGCTCATTAAAGATTAATCTTGCTTCTTGGATTAATTGTAGAGGTTTGATAGAAGTGGCTGGAAGACCTGCCAAGACAGCATTGCAATAGTTCAGCCTGGATAGAACAAGAGCTTGAACAAGGAGTTGTGAAGCATGTTCTGAAAGAAAGGGCCTGATCTTCCTAATGTTGTATAAAGCAAATCTGCAGGACCTGGCAGATTTAGCTATGTGGTCTGAGAAATTCAGCTTATCATCAATCACAGCTCCAAGGTTTCTAGCTGTTTTTGAAGGAGTTATGGTTGATAAGCCTAAATGGATGGTGAAATTTTGATAAAATTATGGGTTTGTTGAAACCACAAGCAGTTCAGTTGAAGGTGATGGTCCGTCATCCAACAAGAAATGTCTGTTAGACAAGCTGAGATGCGAGCAGCTATCTTGGGATCATCAGGATGGAATGAGAGGTAGAGCGTCATCAGCATAGCAGTGATATGAAAAGCCATGTTTCTGAATGACAGAACACCAGTGTGAAGGGATGTGTTAACGATGTGAGTGAGTGCAGGTACAATGGCAGGAGAAATGGCTTGAAGGAGATGAGATGGATTAGGATCAAGCAGACAAGTAGTAGGATGATTGGAAAGGATTAGTTTAGAGACTTCTGCCTGAAAATGAGTATGTTTGCTGATGGGATGTAGGACGAGACCAGCAAGAGTTCTGATGCCTTCAAGGAGCTGTGCACAGTGACTGACCTGGCTCTGTGCTTTACAAAGGCCACTGCACAGGCAATTGGCAAGCCCATGGTTAGTTTGGCTAAGCTTAACAGAGATCATGGACACTGACAAGATGCCTTCCTCAACTCCCCACTCCCTAGGGACTGTTCAGCCCTGCCGTTGATTGATTTTCTGAGAGGTTTACGGCAGCACAGAAGTCATCGCAGGCTATGCGTCACTTCCTCCAGCCTAATTCTGAGCCAGGGCTTCAGCAGCGCCCTCAGACAGCTAGACACTACCCATTTCCTAAGCGCCAAGGTCCCCACCCCAGAGTGGTGCTGGAACCTGAGCCTCAGAAGCCATCCTGATCCCAACACCGAGAGGAAGATGAGAGGCTCAGTTCCCGCCAAAGCCAGATTACCCTCAAATAAGTCTCTCACTCGCTCTCCATTCCCCTGCTTAGCTCAGGGAAAGCTCTGTTCAGGCTGGGCCCGTCTTTCTCACTCAGCATGCACCCAAGCAAATTACTGTTGTGATAGCAGACCCATATACTGAAAAGAGCACTTCTCCTCTTCCCACTACCTGCCATTTGATAAACTCAGTCCACTTGCCTTCTGGCTACAGGCTTGGAAAGCAATTCCAAATGTGTCAAGCTGGATTCTAAAATCCATAGATCGGGGTTACTCACTCCAGTTCACTCACAGGCCACCTCGCTTCAGAGGTATCATCCAAACTTCGATACGGGCCAATGATGATCACGTTCTCTGGTCCAAAGTGCAAATCTGCTTGCAAAAGGAGCCATAGAAACGTTCCCTCTAGCAAACAGTGAAGTGCTCTCTGTCTCCCAGCCAGGGAGTCATCTTCCTGGGGACAGTTATTGATTCAGCCCAGATGTGGGCATGGATTACGCCGGAATGCTCCCTGACAATTCAGTGGCTAGAGGTGTCGTTCAGCCGCTTCCTCTGTGATTCCTCTGGGCCTGCTTCACATGTGGCCCCTCCAATATTGGCTCAAAGCCCATGTACGCTCATGTCTGGTACAGTGGTCTTGGCCACTTGAGAGCACGTGCGCGACAGGAAGTAAGTGTGCAAGACTGTCCCAGGTCTTAAAAACGCCAAAGCACAGTGCCCTTAACGCACACTAAATCCACACTATCTTGAATAGCGCTCCGGAGTGGTATTCGAGGCTTAGATCATGCATCATGTTCTGGATATATAAATCGTGAGACTTTTTGCCAAGATCGCGTGAGAAATCTTTCCAATGCAAGTTAAATATTAATAATAAGATATCACATATAATTTGGTAGTAAAAACAAAGTGCTATTGCTGCAAAGATTAGTATATTTATTTTGTACAATATTTGCAACTGCTTTTTATCACTTAATTAGAAGCACCAGAAATTTAATTGTGTCATCTGTTACTGAACAGACATTTAGAAGTTGATTTTAAAATACAAAGTATTGAAAATAAAAATAAAACTCTGTAAACACTTGCGTTTTTACAACACAATGGCCCGGTTTCACAAACAGGGCTTAGCTTAAGCCAGTTTTACTTAGAAAAAAACATTTCAGGTGTACATCCTGACACAGAACAATGACACTGACAAATTTTAAGAAATGTCAGAGCAAAATATATTCAGCTGAGACAGCTCAAACATGCATTTTAGTCTGGGACTAGCTTAAGCCTTGTCTGTGAAACCGGGGGTATAAGTGTGTCCCATCAGGTAATGAAAAGTTGTACACACACTTGTGGTCTTCATGCTCACTTGAACACTTGGGCCAAATACAGGAAATACGTCATGGAAGTAGTCAAGTGGTCAAGTGCAAAGACCGCAAGTGTGGGTATTTGGACAAGGCAGATGACAGTTTTTCTAGCCCTTCCTGCCGGCCTTGAAGGGGCACCACGTCCTGGTCCGCTCAGACAGCATGGCGGTGGTAGCCTTTATAAATCACCAAGGCGTCTCAGGTGATGCTCCTTCCACAGGTTGGCTCGACACCTGCTTTTATGGGTACAGTGCAACCTCCTCTCGCTGGGAGCAGTTCACATGCCAGGCAGATTGAACCAAGGAGCGAACATGCTGTCCAGGGGCAATGTAGCACCAGGGGAATGGAGACTACATCCTCAAATGGTTCATACGATCTGGTTTGTCTTCAGCAGGGCATAGGTGGACCTCTTCACCTTAGAAAACAACTTTCACTGCCCAATTTACTTTCTTTTTTTTTTAAAGCAATAAGATGCCCTGGCTCACGAATGGCCCAGTGCTCACTTGTATGTCTTCCCCCTGATTGCCCTGCTTACTCAGGTCATCAGACAGGTCAGGGAAGCCAGATGCTCGGTCCTCCTGGTGGCCCCTCTCTGGAGGAATCAGATGTGGTTCCCCGAGTTGATTCAGCTGTGATTGGCAGCCCCCTGGCTGACACCATTGACGACATACCACCTCTCTAAAGCGAGAGGCATGATTTGGCATCCCCGGCCATTTGTTCGTGCAGCTACACAAACGTGAACAAATCAGGCCTCAGTATTCGGAGTAAACAGGAGTTTCCCCATAGCATGCAATGCAACGCTCGTTCCCTTTTCTCAGGTAACCGAGGTTACATTAGTAACCGGAGCGTTACTTTGTTTTCTCATGTATTGACTGACTGCTCTCTTGTCCCCATGTTGAGAAAAATCAGGAGTGATGCTTACTGTAGTTCTAGACTAAATGCATTTATTCATCTCACTTGCACAAAAATAGATTCAGTATTCCTCAAAATTCATAAAAACAGTGAAATGCAGACTCAGAATAGGACGAAACCTGAAATAATTAAATACGTTAAATAACACAAATATTCTTTATATATTCAATCTCATTTTATTAACCAATGTCTTTGCTGCTGACCTTCGTGGATCCAATTTAACCGTACTAATTAGCAAAAATGTGTGTTTCTTTTATTTTTTATTACTGAAGAGTGCTGATCTTTCTTCTCCTGCATCCTATTCTTCATGTATTGTAATCCAGAATGGCAGCACAGCTGAAAGTTTTGTTTACATTTCTTTCAGCCTGAGGCTTATTCATTTCATTTTTGGTGTGAAAGGGCTTTTATATTAAGAATAAACAAGCAAGCCCAGCCCAGAATTAAAAAGTAACGCAAAAGAAAAATAACGCATTACTTTCTATAAAAAGTAACAAATAACATAGTTACTTTTTTTAGGGAGTAACGCAATATTGTAATGCATTACTTTTAAAAGTAACTTTCCCCAACACTGCTATCAACACCACTCATCCATCCCTATTACTTTAAGTAAATGGGCTCATTCTGATGGAATGGATGGAAAGTGTTATACCCTTTTACTCAAGCGCAGAATGTTATAGTGAGTTGGAGGTGCTTTTTCTACACCTTTATCCAAACTGACATGCAGTGCATTCAAAGTATACATATTTTATCAGCATGTCTGTGTTCCCTTGGAATCTAAACCTTGATGACCCATAGCAAAAAGTCTGAAAACAGAATGTCAAAGTGACATTTTAGGTTGTAATAAATTTTAATGTTATCTTTTTTTCCCAGTGCATTCAAAGTATACATATTTTATCAGCATGTCTGTGTTCCCTTGGAATCTAAACCTTGATGACCCATAGCAAAAATCTGAAAACAGAATGTCAAAGTGACATTTTAGGTTGTAATAAATTTTAATGTTATCTTTTTTTCTTTCTTTTTTTTTGCTTTGTAGTTAATATTAATATTTTAAAGTTTTTAAACATAAGGGGTAATGCCTCTATCACTTCTGCTCTCAGAGATGGAGTACATTATTTACATTCATTGATCTAGCAGATACTTTTATCCAAAGTGCATTTGAACAGTGCATCATTATTATTATTATTTAGCAGCTCACAACATAATGCATAATAAATTATTCCGAATGTAATGTGAAAATATATATATATGTGTGTATGTATATTATATATATATATACAGTATATATATTCCAAACTGCACAAGAGAGATGTGGCTGAGTGAGTGGTCTTTCTGTGTTATGTGTGGGAGACAAAATGTTAACAGACTAGAGGATTGATGATATTGTTAAACTATATATAAATGAGCAATATCACTTGAGTACGGGAGTGATATTGCGTTTATACAACAGTTTGATGGCATGAGTGTAAATATATAAGAAAAACAACAACAGAGTGTCTTTAAAAACCCTTTTGTGCGGAACTGCTTCCTTCCGCTACATTTTCAAATCTCAGTTTGACAGTTTAACAGCTGAGCTGAAGCCTCCGTTACTAATTCGAAAACATCACTTTAGAACTAGTAACTGAAAAAATATATATATGTGTGTATGTATATTATATATATATATATACAGTATATATATTCCAAACTGCACAAGAGAGATGTGGCTGAGTGAGTGGTCTTTCTGTGTTATGTGTGGGAGACAAAATGTTAACAGACTAGAGGATTGATGATATTGTTAAACTATATATAAATGAGCAATATCACTTGAGTACGGGAGTGATATTGCGTTTATACAACAGTTTGATGGCATGAGTGTAAATATATAAGAAAAACAACAACAGAGTGTCTTTAAAAACCCTTTTGTGCGGAACTGCTTCCTTCCGCTACATTTTCAAATCTCAGTTTGACAGTTTAACAGCTGAGCTGAAGCCTCCGTTACTAATTCGAAAACATCACTTTAGAACTAGTAACGAAGGAACGTCAAGTTGCTTCATTAAAAACTTATTGTATTACCTAATTAAAAGCTCACTGTATTATGTAGAGTATTGTGAGAGAGAGATGGACTGAGCGAGAGTGTGATTACCTGCATCTGATACAGCATTCATTCTTCAGCTCAATCTCATATTCACAATAAAACATGAGTTTGAATGTCCGCTGAGGAAAGCGATATCTTTGTCATACTGTCCTTTCATCTGTTAAGGGTGATTTCCGATGACAGTGCAGCTCACTGCATTTGTTAACTGCATCTTACAAGCTGTTATTAAAAGTAAAAATAACTTCCATTTCAGTCTCTTTTAATATAAAAGTCTTAAATGCTGACGTAAAACAGTCACTTGTCCCCATCTAAAGGTGGAACAATGTCACAAAAATCACCATCATGAACACGCACACTGTTTCCCAATACTAAATACTACTATGTATATAAAATATTATTTATTGAATAATAAACAACAACAACAACAACAGCCATCATAAAAGCCATGCTCTAATATACAGCATTAAAGTTACATAAAATATAACATGATGAGATTTTTTCTTCAGCCGAAACTATTTGCTCTCAAACAAATAATAGATTAATGAGCCCAAAAACTGCCCGTCAGATTTACCCAAAACAAATTATATCTCGTTTAACCACTATAGAGGCATCAGAGCCAGCAGCAAATTCCAGAAGATCTGGCCGAGGTGAGGCTGCTCTCGGCGGGTTCATGAGCACTGAACGGCTGCTGACACCCTGGAGCTCATGTCTCAGAAAACGTCGAAGCAAATTTTCATATAGACGTTTTCTTTATTAATAAAACCAATTATATCCAAACCATATATTTGGAGTCTAAAAAAGTACTTTCTCGCCTAAAAAAACTCTTAAAACTACATTCTGTGACACAAAAACAGTATTATTTTTACATTTTAGTGGATTTGGGCATCTGCCATGACACTCGCTGTGAGAAATACTGGAAGCAGAGTGATACAAACGTTGAAAGGGTGTTCATGTAAAGATACCAGTACAATATCTCACGGTTCTCAACCAATCAAATTTTTAGAACCAGAACGAATTGTTGTATTGCACTGAATATAATATATATTAAAGTGAATATTTTGCTAGTCCTCATATTGCTTGATTTCACCAGAAGATTTAAAAAGTACATTATTTTACTGGATATGAATTTTAAATATGTAATAATGCTATTTTTAAACTGTAAACAAATTGCAAAAACAATACTACATCCACAGACAATAATATAATTACATTGTAAAAACCTGAAATAATAGTTTGAAACATTTCAAATGTATAGTATGTAGTCAGTGACTATGGAAGCATCTGTGTCTAACACAATTATAAATATTTTTTATAATAGCACCCCCATTTTAGGAGCTCAAAAACATTTGCAGTAAATGTCCAAATTCTGGGTTTTCTCCCTTGTGATGCTTTACCAAAGCTGACTTAAGCCTTGTCTTCAGCAAGGCAAATGCATGTTTAATTTAGTTTAGGTAAGATGAAAAATCTGTTTGGTAGTTTTTGCAGTGTGTGTTGGGTCATTATCCATCTGTACTGTACTTATCAGGTTTGTAGAATGTGACTGAATCTGAGCTGATATAGCTCTAAACACTCATTAAACACTAATGACCCAGTTTCATTAGCAACCATACATGCCCATTCTAATTTCCATTCGGATTATGATCTTTCTCTATAGTCTTCCCATCTTTCTGGTATGGTTGACCATAGTTCCATCTGTCCAAAGAATAATGTCCAAGCCCGAACTGGGCAGGGTTTTTTGACCTTCCTGCTCTTGAGACTTACCACTGCTGAACCCTCGGTTTTTACTTTCATGAAGTCTTCTCCGGACTTTGATAATGAGACCGTTGTCTTCTGTAGTCAGCCTGGCCTAATGGTGTTACTAAGCTCATCAGTCCTTCTTTATACATTTATGCAGGTGAAAAACTTGGTGACATTTACAACCAAAATAAACCAATCTAAATCAGATTTTCTATGCAGTTTCTCATTTTTAAAGCCAGCTTTTTGTCTGATAGAGTGAGAATCTAATGCTTTTATTTGAGTCTAAACCCCTGCCTTTTGCTTGCTTTCTCATGCAATAAGATAATCACGGCGACAACTGCTACAATGTCTGCATCTCCGCTTCTTTCAGTTCAATAAACAGTGAATCTCATCTGACATCATCAACACCTTTTTAACTGTGAGATTTTTTTCTTCTGCAATAGACTACTGAATAAACACTGCAGACTGGTCCTCAATGCATCTGCGTTGACTATCTAATTTGTGCCAGATTTATCTCAACTTTATCCCTCTTTTTTTTTTTTTACTGTATAAAAGATTCACAAAGCATACCACAGTATCCCAGCTTCTTTAACATATTCTGTGAATAAGAGGAGAGTCTATCACTGACTAAAGCTGCAGCACTTTTGCTTTTCGCTAATTAGATCATGTCTTTTTGAAATGCACATTATTATTATTTTTATGTCCCCCAGCACATCCAGGATTTTTGTTCATCAGAGCCCTGATTGTTCTGTGAAGATAAGCCTCTTTTAAACCAGTTAAAAGGGGGGGAATAAAAAGGATCTTTGGTGTCTGGATGGGTTTGCAACACAGCTTGACAGAGCTAGTTATGTAACTGTCATGGAGCTTAGATGTAATACAGAGGAAAAATAAGGTTTTTCCTAATTTGAAGGTCAACCGTGTATCGTGTACTGATGAAATAAAAAAAAATTCTGTTAATAAAAATATAATTTTTACAGCAATTCCGGGTGCGTCTGATTAGAGAGACATACAAAATGTGCAATGTTGAGTGTAGCGAATCAGCTCATGGGGAAATATGAATAATTAACCAAATGACCCAGTTTCATTAGCAACCATACACGCCCATTCTAATTTCCATTCGGATTATGATCTTTCTCTATAGTCTTCCCATCTTTCTGGTATGGTTGACCATAGTTCCATCTGTCCAAAGAATAATGTCCAAGCCCGAACTGGGCAGGGTTTTTTATATGTTTTTGACCTTCCTGCTCTTGAGACTTACCACTGCTGAACCCTCGGTTTTTACTTTCATGAAGTCTTCTCCGGACTTTGATAATGAGACCGTTGTCTTCTGTAGTCAGCCTGGCCTAATGGTGTTACTAAGCTCATCAGTCCTTCTTTTTTATACATTTATGCAGGTGAAAAACTTGGTGACATTTACAACCAAAATAAACCAATCTAAATCAGATTTTCTATGCAGTTTCTCATTTTTAAAGCCAGCTTTTTGTCTGATAGAGTGAGAATCTAATGCTTTTATTTGAGTCTAAACCCCTGCCTTTTGCTTGCTTTCTCATGCAATAAGATAATCACGGCGACAACTGCTACAATGTCTGCATCTCCGCTTCTTTCAGTTCAATAAACAGTGAATCTCATCTGACATCATCAACACCTTTTTAACTGTGAGATTTTTTTCTTCTGCAATAGACTACTGAATAAACACTGCAGACTGGTCCTCAATGCATCTGCGTTGACTATCTAATTTGTGCCAGATTTATCTCAACTTTATCCCTCTTTTTTTTTTTTTTTACTGTATAAAAGATTCACAAAGCATACCACAGTATCCCAGCTTCTTTAACATATTCTGTGAATAAGAGGAGAGTCTATCACTGACTAAAGCTGCAGCACTTTTGCTTTTCGCTAATTAGATCATGTCTTTTTGAAATGCACATTATTATTATTTTTATGTCCCCCAGCACATCCAGGATTTTTGTTCATCAGAGCCCTGATTGTTCTGTGAAGATAAGCCTCTTTTAAACCAGTTAAAAGGGGGGGAATAAAAAGGATCTTTGGTGTCTGGATGGGTTTGCAACACAGCTTGACAGAGCTAGTTATGTAACTGTCATGGAGCTTAGATGTGATACAGAGGAAAAATAAGGTTTTTCCAAATTTGAAGGTCAACCGTGTATCGTGTACTGATGAAATAAAAAAAAATTCTGTTAATAAAAATATAATTTTTACAGCAATTCCGGGTGCGTCTGATTAGAGAGACATACAAAATGTGCAATGTTGAGGGGCTCCAGAAACAGAGGTGGGAATCACTACCCATTTTGTGCATAGGCAACATTTCTACATAGAGGTCCCTGGCCTGTGCTGAAGCTATGTTTCTATACATGGTTGCTTGCGATTTGCATATTGGTCTCAACAATGCATGAAAGAGACAGGAGGAAAAGAGAGATATAAAAAGAGAAGTCTGGGGATGTTCCCACTGTGCGGAGATAAAAGGCATCTCATATCATCTTTTTTTTATACTTGCACCATTTGTTCCATTACAGGCAAGCAGACTGTCGAATGAGATCTGGCAGATTCAGCCTTTGAGGTGCTGCGCTGTGCTCTCATTATGGACAATCTAAGCACTGGGCTTCTTTGAAGTCCGTGAGCTGAGAATGAAATTAATGCAATGGAGATGACGCAGCTACTTCATTCAAACATTCACAGCATCTGAGCAGAGGACTGATATACTGCCCTGTACCATCATCTGTTTTTCATGTGGAAAAAGGCAATATGACAAAAACAGCAACAGGAAGAAATCATTTTTAGTTCAAAAACACATTCTGCCTCTGCAGCTCAAAATGATCTCCTCCTTAATTAAAATATTACCCTCCTTGATTACGTTGCAATTTACTGCAGTATAGACGATACAGAACGTACTCGTATTGATGGTTGCGATTATTTTGATTTTATGTAACATTCTTGTTTTGCAGAAGTATATTGTTTATTGTTGTTATCTTATTATTTTAGATTGATATATTTCAGAAATTGCAGCTGTACCAATCATGTATCACAATTCTGTTTCTCACATTATCACATTGATACTTCAGATCCTTCCGTTTGCTTCATATTATTAAGCGGTTTCAGTTTAACCACTGTCTGTTTTGCTGTCTGCCTTGTTTGTCTCCATAGTAACTCAATGACCACACCCCTACCTTGTTTGTTCCCATAGTAACTCATTGGTCCAGTCGTTCTCCTGTGTTTATTTATAAAGCCCTTGTGGTTTTCTTGTGCTTTGTCAGTTGTTGAATGTAATGGATGTCTGTATACCTGTGTTTCTGTTCTTTGTTCCTTGTGTTTTTGATTTGTTTGTTCCAGTTTATTTCATTAAATATCCTGCGCTTAGATCCATGTCCCTGCCTGCCTTCACTTGCTCCTCAACATTACAACAGTTTTTCTAGCTGCAGTTTCCCAGTTTCAAAGCTATCTGGCTATCTTCCTTTCATCGGCAATACTTTGTTGAGCCATGGGAATGAGTGTTATCAGTATGTTTCCTCAAGATAAATGTCATCAAACACTTTGAGCTGGTGCTGTCTGACGGCAAGTCATGGGAGCCGTTAGGGTGGTGCCTTATTTGTAAACACAGACAGTAATGGTCCTTGACTTTGACTTTGCTGAGTATGCTAAATTAGGGTGTTTTTACAGCAATTTGCCAGCAGAAAAAAGACAGACTGTTGCTTAGGGGCTTCATCTAATGCGGTTCGTAATGAATACAAAATTGAAATGTGTGGACCACTGTAAGCATAATTTGGGAGTAGTCCATCAGAAAAGTGCCCTGTCTGTAAGGAATAGGCTCAGTATTTATGAAACACTGCAGGTGTAGGTACCATGATAATGGTAGTGATACCATCAGTAAGTGAGAAATAAGGAAGGAAGTGTTGTGTCAGAAAAGTGCAAGTAGGTTACCTCACTCTCATCTTTAACTTTTTTAAAAGGGTGGTCTTTAAAGGTGCAAAACGTAAGATCATTGTCAAAACACATCTTCTTTCGTTTTCATGTAAACCACACCCCTACCCCAAATGTTTTTTGCATCAATTGTTTTGTTTTTTCTTTTCTACAAGTCCAGTCGTGCAGGAGGCTGTGACACTCGGCCTGAAATTGTCGCATTGGGTGCTCTGCCCATGTCAGTGTGTCTGTGATTGTTCCTGGTAGTGTGAGTGTGTGTATCAGTGTTACCTGGCCCAGGGGTTGTGTTAGTTGTGACAACAGGTTGCAGATGTTGAGTCAGGTCAGCTGTGTGTATGCGTGCAGTCCTGACCAGTCTTACAGCTGTGTGTATGATGTAAGATCTGCTTGCTTTTGCTCGACAAATGACTGCCTCTTGTGATTCCTCTCTCAGCAGCCACATGCTTTGCCCAGACTGCAGTGTTGGTGAGGGACGTGCAGATTGTACTGCCGTATTTTTTTTTTCATTTGCTCGTGAATCCTTTGATGTTCGGAGGAGAGAAAGATTTTGTTTTCTCCCCTCCCCCTTTACAGAGACCTTTCACAGTAGCCACAGCACACTCCACCTCTCTTTTTGCTTGCTGGTATCTCAGACTGCTGGTAATGTATGTGAACCCATACTTTTAAAAAGAGTACTGTACCGTGGCCCTTTATCGGACATAACGGTCTCTGGAATTCTGTGGCTGCAATGACTGTGTTGGCTGTGGCAGCATTGAGACGTGCCACTTCAGTGTAGCATGAAAAATAATCCTCAAGGAGATATGAATTATTCTCCCAGAAAAACAAGTCTGTGCCTACTTGTTGCCAGTGTCTTTCTGGCATTGGAGTGGACAACAAGGCCTCTCTGAGCTCTACCCAACACTGTCAACATGTGCTGCAGTTTTCCACAAGCTGACTGATGTGCAACGATAGTCCTGGCCACCAGATAAACTGACAGACAGTTCAAATCTCTGGACTTGACAATCCTTTAGTGTCCTTTGTGTAAACTATGGATGATTTCTTGCCTCATGCAGTGTGAAATCACTATTCTTTGGCCCCCGAGGAGCAGGTCTCCAGACACGGAAAGGTTTTCTATGCTTTTTTATGTCATATTTTGTAATATTTGCATTGTTTTAATTCTGTGTTATGATTTTTTTTTCATCCAGTTTTTTGTGGAGGCACTGCCTTCCTTGCCTCATTATCCTTTTCTGCTTCTGTGAAGATGTGCTTCACATGAGCTCTTGATATTGTGTCTGAATTGCGCACCCAACACATGCACAAGTGAATTTTAACAGCTTCAATCGAAACCACAGTTTGTGTGGTGGGAGCTCACCTAGTGTTTTGGTGCTCAGCAGTGGCTTGAGATGCATCTCCATATTATACTTGAGACAGAGGAGGTAAACGTTCACATGCCCATGTCTGCTAGGGCCTCCTTCTCAAACACCTCTTTTTGTGGTTGTGCAGATTTTTCTCGCAAAGTAGATATTTGAGTGACCTCGTATAAGATGCAAGGAGGGGTAAAATCTTGTCCAAGAAGTTAGCTATTCCCATCACTCTCTTCACACCTTCACTGCAGTTGGTTCAGGCATCTCCATAATCTCCCTGACTTTGCATGGATTTGGTGCGACCCTGTCTGCTGTGATGCGGTCCCATAAGCATAATGTTGTCCATAGCATACACACATTACTTGTTTATCGTCAAGCCCTCATCTTCACATTAAAATCTGTGTCATGGGATGCTGAAGTTAACAAAATCCCAAATGGTAGATTGTTGAATTCACATCTACCAAATAGGGTAATGAACGTCATTTAGAGTGAGCTTTCCTCTGACAAAGGAATTTGCCAGAATACTGAGGTGGCATACCTCATATATTGTGAATACCTTGGCTGTTGCAACTATTGTGAGTGCCTGTTCTGCAGCTAGGAGGATATGTCTTTCTTGCAACGCCCACTTATTTAGACGAGTCAAATCAATGCACAGCTGGATCCTGTCTTGAACCTGGGTCACCATGCTGATACACCACAGGGTGGGTTGAGTCATTTTGGAAATCACTCCCATGTCCTCCATGCATTTCAGCTACACTCACACCGTGGCGTTTTGATGTCCTTCTGTTGTGTTTCCGTGTGGAATCAGTGTTAGGGTGTCTATTGTGAGGCAACCTAATAGTGAAGACCTAATAGTTTATTCTGTATGCTTAATTGACCTTTAAATTAACATTCAGTCTATAATTTTCTGGCCCAAAACAGCCTGACAGCTGAAGAGCTCTGTGATTTTTAGTGGAAAAGCTGCTGCTTGGAATTGCTGTAACAGCAGCCCCTGTGTCCAACAGTTTTTCCCCATTCAGTCAAAGGTACCCTACCAGTCAAACATTTGGGCACACTTGACTGACTTTGTTTCTTGTGATCTTAAAATCCCTTTGATTTAAAGCAAAGCATTGTGACTCAGTACTGTTGTTCAGCATCAGGATACACCTTGGTTAATAGAATGCCCAGACTGTGCTGGGCTGTAATCTATAGACAGAGTAGATGGGTATTAAAGAAAGTTTTGAAGGATGTTTTTAATGAAAACTTAAATAATGGGTGAGTAGGTGTGTGCATTTGTTTATAATATGAAATTTTGTTTTGTCCCCAGGAGATTATGTGGTTCTGACCGTCTTCTTTGACTTAAGCAGAAGGATGGGTTATTTCACCATCCAGACATATATCCCCTGTACCTTGATCGTTGTTCTGTCCTGGGTTTCATTCTGGATCAACAAGGATGCAGTGCCAGCCAGAACTTCTTTGGGTAAGACCTTCTGTTTACATTCTACCTGATAAATCAGCTTTGTGTTGTGACACTATCCCTATTTTCTTAAACAATCTTTTTATTATCTAAACATCCTTAAAACAAATTTACTTGAGAATAAAAATTTAAAATTTAAAAACAATAATTAAGAGAATTTATCTTGAATTTATTTTTCTTACTCCAATAGCAAATTGTTTATCTTGTCTTACCTATAAACACCACTTGTATTCAGCAGCTAATCTTTCCTGCAGTGACTCCTGACCTCTGTGTTTTACGCTTGATTGTAATGTCTGGCCTAAGAATTCTGTCCATGAGATGCTAAGGTGGTGGGTGTGGGTGTCCTGAAGATCCCCAAAGAATGCATCACAAATGGGTGTAATCAAAAGTGAAGTCTTGTATTTGAACAGAGGCAATAAGGTGACGCACCATTACTCCAGGGTTAATTTTAAATTGCTGCTGTATGAGATTAATACAACTGAGACCACATCTGTGCTGTGGCACTAGACCCACTTGGCTACATCTTTTTGAAGCTGAGCAATGAGCTGTTCAAGGACCACCAGATCGGCAGGTGTCACAGATTTGCTGGATCATCACAAATGCCCGACTGTTTTTCCCCAGCTCGACGGACAGAACATTGCTGCCGTTGCTCTAGTGTGTGGACCACACAGGATGACCCGCTTAAGGTTCGTAATGCAGGAAGTTCTGCACAGGTAGCTGTTGAGATGCTACTTGGGCTTGATTCAAGAGGGCCTGATGTTGGGTTTGATGGAGTCTGGCTAGTGAATTGTCCATCTCAGCAAGGGGCGAGGACTCCATGGCAAAGAACTTTTCCTCCCGGGTTTCGACTCCACTGTAGCAAGTTTGGAGTTGTGGGAAGGAGAAGGTCTGAGGCCCAGGGAGTGGAGGCGTCATCCTCCGATTGTGAGCCTGAAATTGTACAATAGCAGAAATTCGGCAAAGCAGACGTGGATCTGTTTGTTCACTCAAGATGACTCAGTGTCCCATTTGGTTTTCTCATCCAGCACAGCTGGGCTCAGATGCCCTAACACAGGAGTCGCCCAAGGCCAAGTTGTATGCCTTTACGCCAGTGAGCCTCCATCCTGAAGACTTTTTAGAAGAGTCCAGCAGGATAAGGTGTGCCTCCTGCTGGTGGTTCCGTTTTGGCCATCTCAAGTCTGGTTCTCAGATCTAGTGTCAATTCTGGAGGAACCTCTATAGCAGGATTCCTCAAATCTTGCCCTGGAGGGCCAATGCGCTGCAGAGTTTAGCTCCAACCCTGATCAAACTCACTTATCTGTGATTTTCTAATGATCCTGAAGACATTGATTAGCATGCTCCCATGTTTGATTAGTGTTAGAGCTAAACTCTGCTGGAAAGTGGATCTCGTGGGCCAGATGTCCTGCTCTATAGCTTCCCTTCAGGAAAGATCTGCTTTCTCTGGCCTAAGGCATGTTTTGGCATCCTCAGCCAAAGATATGGAGGCTTTGGGTTTGGCCCTATTCTGACTCTTAAGTGATTATTGCTTTTGGCCTTGTCGTTGTTCAGTGGGAATTAAAAGCCAAACCGCAACCATGCACTAGCCATGTAAAAGATAAATATCACAGATATAACTTCAGTAGTCCATATGCAACAGACATTGCAATCTCCATGTTCTTATTTCAGTATTATTATTATTATTATTGCAACCTGCCTCAAGAGCTGCTGAAACAGTTCTACTCCGCCATCATTGAATCCACCCTCTGCACTTCAGTAACTGTCTGGTTCAGCTCAGCTACCAAATCTGACCTCAGAAGACTACAGAGGGTAGTCCGGACTGCTGAGCGAATCATTGGTACAACCCTCCCTTCTCTCCAAGAACTGTACTTATCCAGAGTGAGCAAAAGGGCTGGCAGAATCACTCTGGACCCCTCACATCCAGCACACTCCCTCTTTGAACTGTTGCCATCTGGTCGAACTTTGTTCCCCAGGAATCACAACTGTGCTTACCATGACCACTTTGAGTACCATTGCTAGGAAGTCCTTACCCAAAGTGTCGTACGTCACAGCTATGGATCTCTTCGTATCGGTGTGCTTCATCTTTGTTTTCGCCGCTCTGATTGAGTACGGAACGCTCCACTACTTTGTGAGCAACCGCAAGCCCAGCAAAAACAAAGACAAGAGGAAGAAAAATCCTGTGAGTACACTTCCTAAGACAATTCACATTATCACCTACCAATACAACAATATTATAAAGTGTATTTACTTCTAGTATTTTTCTGATTATAAAGATTGGCCTATTTGAGAACTGTAATTGTTTTTTGTTGGTTTTTTAGGGTCAGGGATTAGTTGCTTACTTTTAAGTCTACCCGAGGTTGAGTACTCCAAATTATTCCAAATAATAGCACTCTTCCACAAGTTAGTAAGCTGCCTTGGCAGCATTTCTAGGCTTGGTCTGCTCCCAATGTGAAGATGGTACCTTGCTTTGGTGAAATTCTAAGGCAGCATCAATCCCAGACAGTATTCTTGTGAGTTCAGTGTAAAGAAAAAAGGTAGTGTATGTATTTATAAATGAACCAGTCTAAAACAAACTTTCATGTAAAAGTCTATTTAAATGCATAAAATGAGTTTTGTAGTGAAATAAACCTGCCTAAAAAGCTGCCAGAAAGTTTCCAGCAGGCATGTGAATTACGTGTGCTTACTACAGTTTTGTGTTGTTAGCTTAGCAATTAAGGCTTTATTGGTAACTCTGCAGGAATCCACTTTGAGTGCTTCATGTGAGGAAAGCTATTTGTGATGCACCTAAGTGATCGTTAGCTGTTGTCCATGAAGAGCGTTTCTAATCAGTCACTAATGAGTTTCCATTACGCCTATGTAGGCAGTGACAGCTCACTAGGTTTTGGAACATAATGTGCAACTGTGCATGGTAGAACCTTTTTTGACCACCTCTGTCAAACAGTGTCACTGAGCAGTGATGTCCTTAATCTGAATCATTTCAGCAGCAGGTTTGAAGTGCAGCCTTAGATTTTCATCTCAGCAGGGCGCTCATATCCGTAGCTTGAGGAGGGCTGATCTCAGAAAATGGGGTCGTTCCACTTTCAGATGATTAAAGGGGTGCCAGAAATGTCTTATTTGATTTTAGAGTTTAAAATGTCAGGCAGATTAATGAGTACTGATTCTCAAGCCACATTCGACAGTTCGGTTCCCAGTCAAAGGCACGCTCTGAAGTAAAACTCTTCAAATAAAACACCAAGAAGCTTTTGCTGAAGAAGCGTTTTGATCTCTGCAGAGTTGAAGAGTACCAGTCTCCTCCTTAGATGGTTATTTTGTTCTTTGGTAATGATTGTTTGCTACACACATGCTGATTTGTATTTGAAGTATATAAGAAATATCAGTTTCCAAGCTCTAAAATCTGACTGGATGAGCCACGTTCAAAACCATGCCTAATAGTTTGTACTATACATGATTGTATTTTTGAATGCACTTTGCAGATATGTTCTCCTTAGGAATGAGCAATCTGTATTTTACAACATGCAGTGAACCTGTTAATATATACTGCCTTACACACCCTTCCTCTGTGTCTATGTATATGTGTCTGGTTGCAGTAATGTGTTCTCTTTCCACTTTCAGAGTCTTTTTTGCATTATACTGTATGTCTGTCTTATGTTGTTGGTTTGTTTGTATGTGTTTGTTTTCTTCTTTTCAATTTCTAATATTTTTTTGTTTCCTGTGTGGACAAAAGCTCCTGCGGCTCTTTTCCTCAAAGGTATATTGCTCATGTAAAGTTCACTAATCATGCATGTTTCTGCATTCTGTGCAACCACACTGCTCTTGTGTCTGGTCTTTAGATTCAATGCACTAACATCTAGTCAGTTTAGCACTGAAGCTCCTGAGCTGTGAAAGACAGTGGGACACACTCGCCAGCACACAGACTCTTATTTTACTTTAATGCAAATAAAACAACAGCAATGGCTGAAATACTTGCATCATTCTTTTAACTAAAAAGTGGCCGCCTTCCTCCTTCTCTGTGTGTTTGTATATGAGGCTTTAAACCTGACAGAAATAGTCAGCAGAGCCTTAACAGCTTGAAATAGACAACCATACTGATTACCTTAATCCCAATTAAAGAGCATGAGCCTGATTGGCAGATTTAGTCGTAGATATCTTTCAAAAGTCAATGTGCATGAGGGCACAGGCCTACATTTAGCTTCTATTAAGGATTAAAAGATAGTTCTCAAGAATTCGGAAAAGAGGGAATTAGATAAATTGCAATTTAGCATACCAGACTATACACTCTTAAAAAATGCTGGATTGTTTCAACCAAACTTTGGGTCAAATTTGAACTAACCCAAGTTTTGGGTTAAAAATTTAATGTAAAAATTTAACCCAACGGTTGGGTTAGTCCATATTTGACCCAAAGTTGAGTTGAAACAACCCAGCATTTTTTAGTGTATCAGTGGTTCTCGACTAGTTTTGCTTCAGGACCTAAATTTTACAATGGGTCTGATTCACTAATAATGTGACAAATTTTTCATATTTTTACACAAATGACATCTAAAATGTTGCCAAATTCACTACATGTGAGTGCGCACATAAATTTGTTCTTAACCTTGTTCTGTTAATGAATTTGCAGTAGACTATTCTAAATAAGTGACGGTTATTTTGCATAAAACCCCCCCAAAAAAGGGTTTTGTATCAGACGTACAACCTATTTTTGGGTCACAGCCCACCAGTTGAGAACCACAGTTAAAAAAATAAATAAAATCATGAATGTAGATAAATAATGTAAGACAGAAGAGGCGCTTTCTCTTTGAAGGTTGTCGTATTTCATCCGGTTAAAGCGGCAAATTCCACTGTATTTGTTTCTTTACACATAGCAGGCTATTTGTGCTCTTGTGCTTTCCAAACGCTTCTGTGAAACCCTTTGAGAAGCGAGTCACATGACCCGTTTCCGCACAGCCTCAGGTGGCTCTGTCCTAAATGCTACATAATGTGCACCCAGAGAAGCCAGGCGTGAACAGCTGGTTGTGCTTCGTTTTTCAAAGGGATTTGAAGCCCCCTTCCAGTGCTGGGCAAAATGATTGCGAATCCAGAAATGTGGATATGTCCCAATAATCCGATTTCTCTTGGCTTTGATGGGAAAAATTTACATGCAGGTCTCGTAATCAGTGTTGGGGGGTAACGCATTACAAGTAACGCGAGTTACGTAATCAGATTACTTTTTTAAGTAACTAGTAAAGTAACGCATTACTTTTTAATTTACAAGAGAATATCTGAGTTACTTTTTCAAATAAGTAACCAAGTTATTTTATTTTCCAATTTATTGATTGACAGCTCTCCTGTCGCCATGGTGACAGAAATCAGATGTTACTGTAGTTCTAAAATAAATATGAATATGCATTAATTCATCTCACTCACAAAAAAAACAGATTCAGTATTCCTCAAAATGAATAAAAATAATGCAGCTCAGAATATGACGCAAACCTGCAATAATTAAATGTTAAACAACACAAATATGCTTTATGTATTTAATCCCATTCTATTAGCTTCTGAGCTTCGATGATCCAGTTCAAGCGTACTAATAAGCACTAATTACTCTAGACAAACATCTGTGAGTCTTATTTTATTGCTGAAGTGGGTTGAAATGTCTTCTTCTGCATTCTACTGTACGGACGTAAGTTTACTTTCCCTTCAGCCTGAGGCTTATTCATTTCACTTTTGGTATAAAATATTAAAATGGTAAAAAAATATAAAAATTTATTTTAAAAATAAACAAGCAAGCCCTGTCCAGATTTAAAAAGTAACGCAAAAGTAACATAACGCATTACTTTCCATAAAAAGTAACTAAGTGACGTAATTAGTTACTTTTTTATGGACTAACGCAATATTGTAATGCATTACTTTTAAAAAATAACTTTCCCCAACACTGCTCGTAACATTTGTTAACAAACTTATATTTTAGTACTGTTACTGGCCAAGATACAAGACTGAAAGTATATTAATACCTAATTGTTTAGCTGATCTGTGTTGACACATAGTACCATGTTAGACAGAGCCATGTGGTCTCACGTGGGAAACATTGCTGTAGTGACTTTCTAGGAAGTTAATGATGCAGTTATGCTTTATTATTTTTGCATGATACATTTTCTAGTGTAAAATAATCATTGCACAACAAAGACAGATAAATGTGCAATGAACAGCCATAATACATATGATATATATTTTAAGTATTAAAGGAAGGAAGAAAAAGCAAGAAATCTGTTTTACAGCCAACTACTGCAGTTGCACATCTTTTAATGCATTCTACCTGCAATATTAGGTGCAAAGTATCCACTGACAGACGTTTGAGCGCAGCCCCTAACAGCTGGTCGAGCTGTATTTGATGGGACTCTTGCTGATTATGTGTTCTGTTCTAAAAGCAGGCCCCCACTGTGGACATTCGCCCGCGCTCAGCCACCGCCATCCAGATGAACAACGCCACCCACATGCAGGAGCGGGACGAGGAATACGGCTACGAGTGTCTGGATGGGAAGGACTGCTCCAGCTTCTTCTGCTGCTTTGAGGACTGTCGCTCAGGAGCGTGGCGGCACGGCCGTTTGCACATCCGTGTCACTAAGATAGACTCTTACGCACGCATTTTCTTTCCTACTGCATTTGGTCTATTCAACGTAGTTTACTGGTTTTCCTATCTCTATCTTTAATTAGTTTTTTTGTTTTTTAAATAGGCTGGCCTTATTTTATGTTACAGATTCCAGCAAGACCCTTTCTTGGAAATGTGAACCCACTGAAAAGATTTAAGGTGTATTGTGTTGTTGTTGTTGTTTTTTAAAGCTCATTTTAGGATTTTTTTTTTTTTCGTGCATTTACGTAATATGTGAATTGTTGGTTAGTCTATGTTTACATCTTTTTCTAGAAAGTATATCTTGTGCATAAAGCAAAAGTTGTAGCAAAAAAAAAAAAGTCAGTGAAAACCTGCATCTGTAAGATTATTCCTGAATCGTGTAGAGCGAAAAGCAGAAGACCTGAGTACTGCATGCCTACATGTCCTTTTAGCCCCTAAAGAGCAAGCACTAAACAGATTTTGGGAACCTTCTTCAAATGCATGGCTGTCAGGCCTATATGAGGAAAAAGCAATCAAACAAATACTAACAAATGTGTCAGAGACTTTATTTGTACATGCTCTTATTATTTGTGCATTCTAAAGCGCAAATGTACAAATTGAAGTGTTTGAAATTTCTATGCCACTTGTAACCCTGCAGTTTTTCATGTGTTGGTCACGGCTGGTAAAACGTACGGTCACCTGTACAAATGTTGTAAATATATTAATACTGTATAATGTAGTGATATACATCATATGCATGCACCTTTTAGGCCAAAAATGAGCAAAAGTCTTCTATTGTCATCAATTAAAAAGAGTCAGGAAACGTAACTGGAACAGGCAACATTTTACAACATTTCTTGCCACTATTAGATGTCAGTCATTTATACAGTAAATGCACAATGATATTGTTACATGTATAAATAAGTACTGTATTCAATTTTCACATCATTTTGGGTATCGGTATGAGCCTCCTTTCCATTCTTGGATATATAACTAAATGAGTCCTGCTCCTCTTTCAGTTTTAAGTTGCTGGGGTGAGTATTCTGATACTACATACTCTACTATAGTCATATTTTACCCTATTTTATTATTAGTGTCTATTATTTTATTTTGTTGGAACTAAGATGGTTTAAAACTATCAAACGTTTTCGTTTACCAGCACCGTCTCAAGTTTTCCAGAAACGTGTAACAGAATGTTGTCAAACAAAATGTCTATATGCATTTTAATTTTTTGTTCATGTATTAATTTATGTTGTAATAATAAACTGGGCTAAAAACATAGGAGGAGGGTCGCCATTGCACTCTATGCTATACATTTCAGTTGACAAGCTCTGAGCTTATTTCAGTGAATTTAGTAAATAATCTGTAGATGGATATGTTAATGTGTGTTACTCAGCTTCAGCAAATGACATGTAGGAGGAGGGTCGCCATTGCACTCTATGCTATACATTTCAGTTGACAAGCTCATTTCAGCTTATTTCAGTGAATTTAGTAAATAATCTGTAGATGGATATGTTAATGTGTGTTACTCAGCTTCAGCAAATGACATGCATGCATGTAGTAAATATCTATTTAGAACATTAACATGCATACATGGGAAACATATTACAAACTAACATTAATAAAACGTAACGTAAGCAAACTTTCTATTTTAATGAACCATCAACTTCAGAAATCTCACCCCAGTTTAAGTATATGCTTGTGAGTATATAAATATGTTTGGTGTTGGGCACCGCTGCTCAAGTGTTATCATCGAAAAAATATATAAGTAAAAAACACCAAAACAAATGCAACTAAAACACTGTGGACAACACTGAGACGTGCCAAAGTGTGAGGGTATAATCAGACGTTTAGATCATTTTGTTCTCCGCTGCTGCAGTTAAAATCAATGTTTTTGTTTGTTTTGTTTTTTTGGAAGCAAAAATGACAGATAAGCAAAATATTTCTGGTTACATCAGTAATACATCATCTAGACATGTGTACAGTTTGATTTCCAATCCCTATGCATTACTCTTCCAGCCGAACAAACCAGCATATAGTACGCTTTTGCATTTTGTGGCTATGTATGCATCTTGATATTTTTGCATCATGCACGTGAGCATGGTTAATTTTTGATTAGTTTATACTCGTATTAAAATTAGATGTCATAGGAAAATCCTCAATATCAACTCTACTATCACTCAACTGTTTGCTGTTTGTGTGCCACCTACACTAGAATAATCATATTTGTGGAGCGAAGCTCGATTTGTTTCTTTTTTGAGTAGATATTCTGGATGTTGGTACTGAAAGCCAACAGCCACACCCCAGAGATATCACCTAGCCATGAGTAATGCACTGTTTATTATTTACTGTAGGATGACATGGATGTGGTAGCAATAGAAATTGTGTGAATGTGGATTGATTTAGTGCCAAACTATGAACCATTTTTCATTCTACCATCTAAATAGCTTATTTCAGCAAGCGTCCTGTTTTTACACTCAACGGAAAAGCTTTATCCGATTTATTTCTTGAAAATACTTACAGAAAACGGAAACAGTTATAGAAACCTTGCAAGTCAAGTGCAACCTAAAATGAAGTTAAAGAGATCTTTTATCTGCATTGAAACGCTGTCATGATAAATATGGTTTTGTTTTAATATTAGTACTATTAATGTCAAAAGGCTAATAAAGGCTCATTATAAACTGCCACCATCCCACAACAGGACATTGCTAGAGATTTTCATAGAGCTAACCAGCACTTTTGTTCTCACTATTTCTTTGTTGTTATGCTGTTTTGAGGATTGTTTTTAAATGTAAGATTATTGTTTTCTAACATAAAGGGGGGGGGGGGGGGGGGGGGGGGGGGGGGGGGGGGGGGGGGGGGGGGGGGGGGGGGGGGGGGGGGGGGGGGGGGGGGGGGGGGGGGGGGGGGGGGGGGGGGGGGGGGGGGGGGGGGGGGGGGGGGGGGGGGGGGGGGGGGGGGGGGGGGGGGGGGGGGGGGGGGGGGGGGGGGGGGGGGGGGGGGGGGGGGGGGGGGGGGGGGGGGGGGGGGGGGGGGGGGGGGGGGGGGGGGGGGGGGGGGGGGGGGGGGGGGGGGGGGGGGGGGGGGGGGGGGGGGGGGGGGGGGGGGGGGGGGGGGGGGGGGGGGGGGGGGGGGGGGGGGGGGGGGGGGGGGGGGGGGGGGGGGGGGGGGGGGGGGGGGGGGGGGGGGGGGGGGGGGGGGGGGGGGGGGGGGGGGGGGGGGGGGGGGGGGGGGGGGGGGGGGGGGGGGGGGGGGGGGGGGGGGGGGGGGGGGGGGGGGGGGGGGGGGGGGGGGGGGGGGGGGGGGGGGGGGGGGGGGGGGGGGGGGGGGGGGGGGGGGGGGGGGGGGGGGGGGGGGGGGGGGGGGGGGGGGGGGGGGGGGGGGGGGGGGGGGGGGGGGGGGGGGGGGGGGGGGGGGGGGGGGGGGGGGGGGGGGGGGGGGGGGGGGGGGGGGGGGGGGGGGGGGGGGGGGGGGGGGGGGGGGGGGGGGGGGGGGGGGGGGGGGGGGGGGGGGGGGGGGGGGGGGGGGGGGGGGGGGGGGGGGGGGGGGGGGGGGGGGGGGGGGGGGGGGGGGGGGGGGGGGGGGGGGGGGGGGGGGGGGGGGGGGGGGGGGGGGGGGGGGGGGGGGGGGGGGGGGGGGGGGGGGGGGGGGGGGGGGGGGGGGGGGGGGGGGGGGGGGGGGGGGGGGGGGGGGGGGGGGGGGGGGGGGGGGGGGGGGGGGGGGGGGGGGGGGGGGGGGGGGGGGGGGGGGGGGGGGGGGGGGGGGGGGGGGGGGGGGGGGGGGGGGGGGGGGGGGGGGGGGGGGGGGGGGTCATATTGCAATATCATATTACTACAATTATTTACTACAAACCTTATAATGAAAATGTGTGTGTGCGTGTGTGTGTGTGTGTGAGTGTGTGTGTGTGTGAGTGAGTGAGTGTAAGTGTGTGTGTGTGTTTTAATGAAAGCTTTTCTCCATTTGGTTGCTTACTGACATGCCTCTTACACTTAATCTTTTTCTTAATCAGAATTGTAGTCTTGTTTTCAAGTAAAAAGATGCATTTATTTGAGAAGCAAAACTGTGTTTTATTTAAGATATTTATTATATCTTGATTTTTAACCCTTCTTTTTTTCCATATAAACCTTCATTGAGAATGTTATATTTATGCTTTAAACAAGGAGTTTTAGAGCTTTAAACTGAGTTTTATTACATTATGCAATTTTGTTTCTCAAGTAAATGTATCTTGTATTTTTTTTCAGTGTGAAATCTGATCTAATGTGGTATCTTTTATTCCTTTATCTTGTTTGTTTAGTACAATAACTGTAAAACATGTGAGCTTTATTACTAATTGTATCTTCCAAACATCATCTAAATTGTTCAAAGGTTTTATTTTGGATCATTTCTCTCAGTTGATTGTTTGGGTTTGCACAAAAACATATTCGTATGGATAAAGCATTATTAAAGTCTAAAGTTGTTAACCCCTGCAGGGTGATGTCCCATCCTCGATGATATTTAGATTTTTTTTTCATACTCAAATGCACAAATATAATCATATGTATGAATGGATAAATCTCACAAATTGAAAGTGTTTTGGTAACAATTACATTTGTGAAGAGCACATGTAAATAATAAATATTGTTACATACTTTATTGCCTGTGGGAAACACTGAATCATTTACCGTGCTTCTAATGCAGTAATGACAAGCTGCAAAGCAAGAAGATTGAAAATAAGCTCTCAGCTGCTCAGCATATCTATATATTTATTGAGTAGTGTACTAAAAGGACACTGATGATTTCATGCAAGGGTTTGCATTATACAATTATATGTACTGAAAATCCTTTCCATAAAGGAAAAGCACAGAGCTGTGGAATTTTTCAATAAAATATTGCATTTATAAGGTGTATGGATATATTTCTTAAATGAGAATAATTATTGGAGTCTATTATGATTATATGCCACTACAATATTCATAACGAAATACAGTGGGGAAAATTAACAAAACATTATTTGGCATGTTGTATTTCAAAGCAAATTCTGGTGTCTTTTTAACATCGTATACTGGGTTCAGGTTAAAAAGCAAAACAGCTTTTTCTATGTAAATAAGGCATATTATGAAATGCAAAAGATTGAAAAACGTCAACTTTTTTTTTTCTGATGCAGTAACATGCATCTACTACTGCCCATGCAAAGCAGGCAGTCAAATTCAATTAAAATTCAATTAAATGCTTGAAGTGACCATGGCAGCAGTGATTGTAGTCAGATCTATGTGTAAATAAATACAGTGCAGGGTAAATTACTTATGAATTGCTTGCCTTACTGAAATAAAAAACTGTTTTCAGTGACATAATCTGTTAGATTACACATTTTTGGTTACTTAATCTGACTACATTTGATTACGTTTTAGATTACTTTTGATGCCACATACATTTAAATAGTACAATCGTGTACTATTTTGACATAAAACACAATAAGAAAATATTCCATTCTCATATTACCAACAAGTGCCTCACAAAAACAGATTCTTAAAGGGACAGTTCACCCCAAAATGAAAATCCTGTCCTCATTTACTCACCCTCGTGTCGTTCCAAACCTGTATGAGTTTCTTTCTTCTGTTCAACACAAAAGAAGATATTTTGAAGAATGTTGAGAACCAAACAGTTGCTACACATTTGCAAATACCTATCAACCACCAAGCAAGTAAATGGCAAAACCCTAGCAGCTGCTTAGCAACACCCTAAAAAAACAACCAGGGGTGCGTTTCCCAAAAGCAGCTATGGCTGTCGTTACTAATAGAGTTCAATGGAACTTGAGATCATAGTTTGCTAATGATGTTTTTGGGTAACGCACCCCAGAAGAGCAACCACATAGCAATTTATCTGTCTGTCTGAGAGACTGCATGAAGGCCTGAAAACCGTCAAATGATGAGCTTTTAAAATTGCTTAAAACACTCAAAGTCAAATGCGAACTTTGAAAGTAAAATCACTAAGAACTAGTTTGATATGACTGGCCTTCAAAAAACACACACGACACCAGCACCCTATTGGAAGTGGTTTAGCAAATGATTCAATAGGACTCTCGAGATGACCACAGCTTCTAAAGACATTCAGTTTTGAACTTCAGTTACAATTTTGAAGTGTATGAAAAGCCTGTTCTGTTCGAGCATATCCCGAGGCTGCCAGCAGACGTGGTGTTTCAGTATGTCTTTGATGATTGAGTGGTCAGCAACCATGACTTCTGAGAACGACTGCAGAAAACTGCCAGGAAACACAGCCACAAAGAACAGACACAGCGTGCCAAACGTCATAGGTTCACCTTTGGCAACCTTCAAACGGAAATAGAGTTTTAATGGCCACGAAGAGAGAGGCATGATGAAAGTTGCAGCAAATTTTCATTTTTGGGTTAACTGTCCCTTTAAGAGTGTTCCGACTGGCAGAGAGAAAGTTGTGCGTGCTCAGTTTCCAGTGAATATCTTGGAATTTCATGTCGTGTTTGTCTCAGGTCTTGTAAAAGAAAATTGAGCAGCTATCCACCTGCTCTCAAGCGAATCTTTACACACTCACACATTCAATGGAAGTCGGGTGGGTTCCAGTATTGTTAAAATGTCTTCTTTTGCGCTCCACGGGAGAAAGCAATGCATACAGGTTTAGAACGAATGAGTAAATGATGACACGTTTTTTTTTAATGGGTGGACTATCCCTTTAATTGAATTAATTGTAGACATGACATGCAGACTTCTTCACTCCCATTTACAAGCAATTTTCCATAGTATGAAAAACTGTGGTGGTTTATACTGCAAATTATTCATTTGTACCCTGATGCACAACCTAAAAAAAATGAAATGCAATAGGCCTGTTCATTTGAAATCATTGACTCCAAATGCAAAATGCAGTCCTAAGGAGTATTCTGATGACCAGTCCTATATATCAATATAAATCATGCTAACACAGCAGTATCTGATTTGATAATATCCACAAGAGATTCCGGCTCTAACCCCTCATCTAAATGTAGTATTCTCCATGCACGTTAAACAGTTTCCCACACCCAGTTTTTACAGCCAAGTCATCCAAAACTCCTGTGACCTTGAGTGATTATCACTCGGCTTGCAACACTTTTTGGCCACTGGCTGTTGACTTGAGAAGAATTTAAAAGACCTCTTCCATATTCTGTATGCCAGGACTTGTCCGCAGTGGCTAACGGAGAAGGATCAGAAGACAAGGCGAGGGTCTTCCTGCTCTCTACAGGAACACGACTGAACACGCTTGCTGCAAGGCAAATCTGAGAACACATAAAAACAGTGACCTTTGCCTGCTTCATCTAAAAAATGAAATAACAGTAATAATTTGATTAAATGTGGTCGTGGTTTGTATTTCATTCAAACAGAAAATGATGATTTATAATAGACAGCATGAATTCTGTTCAAGTTTGACCATAATTCTATCACATTGATCGGTTTCAGCTCCTGGACAGCTATTATCGATTGCTGCAGGACATGTTCTGTCTTTCAACAGCATTGGAAACTAAAACCAACAGCATTTCTCAATCTCAAGCAAATAAGTCACCAAGGTCTTTCTGGCGATGCACAGCAGATGTGCTCCACCAGGTGGATGAAAGTAGTAGTGCTACTAACTTTACATTTTTCAGAAATGTGACCATAACACTGCTGTTCAGTAATAACTTCTCTGTCAGATTTGATTAGATGATATCTTCAAAGAAAAAAAAAAGTATGTTTGCTATTAAATGACTTAAAATGTGTGATAAGCATTGCATGAGACTGCACAGCCATCTTGAACTATAACAAGGTTGTTGTGTCTATCTCTGTATTTTATTTTATTACACTTATATTGGCTTATGTTGGCGTGAATTGCCACATAAAACATAAAGATAAAATATGCATACATATAAACATACATAAAAGATATTATTAGTGGGTAAAAGCTTTTTGAGCTTTTAGTTTGTGAACTACATAATAAAATCACGTTATGCTGAACTTTCATTTTATAATTTTATTGTGGATTAGGTGAACCTCTGTCACTAACATAACTTACATTAGTGTAAAGCACGTTTGTATGATAAATGTCACGTGTTCTCTGTCTTGTGTTGGACTTTTATGTTCATTTTTTTTTTTTAAATGTAATTCCTGTACTGGTTTCTTTAGTGATTGTGCTGCTTTCCGCATCAGGTGCTTGTACAGTTTAATGCATTAAAGAGATGCTTTCCCCAGCACGTAACTGTTATTACAATTATGCACATATTCCCATTTCGCAACAGTTTCTCGTAACTGTAAGCGGGTCATTGTTAAACTTAAATGTCATTAAACAAGCATGCATGCTTGTCAAACAGATGAAGTGCATCAGATGAATTAGCATAATAATTTAGACTAAAATATGCATTTTTATGCACCATTAAACAGAAAATATATTTTTATAACAATAACTGTAATGAGGGTTTAATAAAGAGTTCTTTACATTTAGGCCCTACTAGAAGAAAAAAAATGACAGTAACATGTTACTGTGTTCAGAGGGTTTCTTGTTTGTAGTTCCTTTCCTAATTTCTTGTACCTTTTTATATTATTAATAAATCGCTGCATATGGATCCTGCTCTCCTTCATCTCTGAGTCACTTTCCCAGTGTTACAGTGGCTAGGGTTAGGAATCATAAACCCAAAACCCCTCTGTTGAAAAACAGATGTTAATTATATCAGGCTAGAAACATTCAAAAATAGTTCAAGATGTATTTTACAAATTCTGCTGTTGTTTTCCAGTCGTGTGACCCAAATGAATTTGCTTAATGCTTAATGACAATTAGGTAACTAAAAGGGTTGCAGGCTTTTCGTTGAGCGTGTCATTTCTAACTCCTTGCTTTGAGCAGTGACCCTAGTCACAACATTCCCTCTCGTATCCTATTGCTTAAATTAGAGCCTTTTCTACAAGATTGTGAGTTTGTAGGAAACTCCTGATGCAGCTGGCCCCTGTTCTCCCAATAATAACCGGTTATAACTGTACCCTTGTGTAATTAACACGACCTAAATAAATTCATAAGAAAAAAAAAAGAATCTAATAATAATAAAAGTGAAACTAAATTTATGGAATTCCGAAGCTGAAACGCTATGTTAATGATACTGATACACAATCGCTTGCGTATGAAATGAAGTGAAGTAAATGTCTGTCCAGTCTGAGTGTTTTGGGGGTTGGCTCAGGCTTTAGAAGAAAGTAGACAGCATTAGGTAATGAGACAATACCTCACGAAAACCAACACAAAGCACTTGTCCCGCACTGTAGAAGCACATTCAAAAGCACCACAACCTGCTCTAATCCCTTTGGCTAGAGTTGCTGACACTGGCTAACCCTTTAGAATAGGCCCTCTCTCATGATGTGGGAAGATCACCGCATCTAACCCAACCAGTCCATGTTCAGCAGCACCACTGCACGAAGCTGTCGTGGCCCTCACTGTTATTACGAAAACAATCCAAAATATACCGCTAACCCATTTCGCTGAGAGGAACCAGGTCAGTGGATACATGTATGTTTTTATATATTGAATAGTTTTCAGGTGTCAGTTCAGAGCATGGTGTTTAGAAATGTATCGTTCTAAAAACACTGCACTCTGAAAATAATAATGCAGCTACAGCAAATGTTTTCATTTATTTTCTTTGATTTTCATTAGTGAATTCATCGCGATTAATCGCATCCAAAATAAAAGTTTTTGTTTACATAATATATGTATGTGTGCTGTGTATATTTATTATGTATATATAAATACACACACATGCTTGTATATATTTTGAAACTATTTAAATGTATATATATATTCATATAATTAATAAATAAACATAACCTATTTTTCTGAAATATCGATTAATCGTTTGACAGCACTAATTTTCATACATTTAATTTATTTCTCCCCTAAATAGTTGGTCACGTTCACTTTTCATTTCAAAATCAGCTTTCTTTAATGAAACATCGTCAACGTATATTGAGTAAAGCAGTTAATTGCAAGTTTAATCGTATATTTGAACACCTGTAGTGAATCCTTAGGAATTAAAAAAGAAAAAAATGATTGAAGGCGATCGGGAACTTTCAGCTATGATTCAGGAGCTCTGGGACAATGATATCAATCGGCTGAGACCTGGGATTGATTATCGCATATCTCTGCAGGTAATTCTCACATTTTCCCTGTGTGAACTTTACAGGTTCCCTGATAATAAATAAGTAACTCTGAGTAATAGTTAACACCTGTTTTCTGTTGCATCCTTTACATTTTACACTAATGAAGTGACATTGCTATTTTATGCTTGTTGACCTAAGGCAGGTGTAGGCAAGTTCGGTCCTAGAGAGCCGCAGTCCTGCAGAGTTCAGCTCCAACCCTGATCAAACACACCTGAACAAGCTAATCAATGTCTTCAGGATTACTAAGGCTATAGGCAGGTGAGGGTTTTTTTTCAGGGTTGGAGCTGAACTCTGCAGGACTGCGGCTCTCTAGGACCGAACTTGCCTACCCCTGACCTAAGGTCATAAGGTCAGAGAAAGTGCAAACAAACTGAGATGAGCATTGTTCTTCAGAAAAACCTTTCACAATGACACTTTTGGGCACTGCTGCCAAATGTAAACTTGGATGCTTACTAGAACTGTTAATGATAGAGTAATTATATGATGTAATCACAACTTGGCTGCAAGAATGAAAATGTATTAACTGTACTTATTAATCATGTTAACACACATTTTCTGATTAAGGTGCATATTCTGGTTAAGCATCTGTTCTGGCGTTTACGTACTAACCAGCAATCAAAACGAGCCTGTTTTTACATATAATAATAATACTTACCCAGAGATTTATTATAATACAAATATTAAGTTTTTGCTTTATGTCACAGGGCAAAGCGGGTGATCTGGCAGGTTTCGCCGATGACAATGATGGAGCAGGACTGCCTTTGTTCACGTTTGTTGACGAAAACATTTTCAAAAAGGAGACTTTCTTGGGTAAGGAAATCAGCTAATATGTATCATTTGGTTTATTTAAAGATACACTGCAGAAGACTTTTCCTTTTAAAGCCATGTTCTTGCCCCGTCCACACAAATACAGCAACTTCAGTTGACTAAGTGACCTCATCCAATTAATTTTTAATGAGAGCTTGAGACTTTTGGAAAGAAGTTTAGTTTAGTTGAACTTTGTGCAAATAAGGAGTGACTCTCAGGTGGTTCAGTTTTTCAAAACTCTGAATCAACTGAACCTGTTTCGATGAATACAAAACAGCACGTTTTTTAATTTGTAGGGCTTGTTTTGTGTGTTTATTGAGAGCTTAGCTAGTCATGTCAATAAGAGACAATTAGCTATTCCTACTAGCTACTAAAAGCCATTTAGGCACTGGTTCATGGGTTAAGTTAGATTGCCTCCTAGCGGCGAACCACTGAAATCTTGAAAAGTTTCGGAAAGTATTGCAATCACATTGCAATCTCAAACCATCAGATTCATCCACATAGAAAAGCAGCGCAAAAACACACCTGATGTAAAACTTACCTTCATCTGCATGTCACTTGATTTTGTTTAGATGTGAGCACAGAGTTCCTTTAAGAATCAGTAACAAAAGAAATGTGTTTCATCGTGTTGTTTGATGGTTATTTCTTCTCTAACGAGTGAAACAAACTTGACAAACAGAAAGATCAACTGTGAGTGTGTACATATATAACTTCATATAATTTACTCAATGTTATACTTATACTTAATATAACATCTATAACTTAATGTTAAAGGAACACCTGAAACATGAAAATTCTGTCATCATATACTCACCTCCATGTCATTCCAAAGTCATAAGATTTTCTTTCTTTTGTGGAACAAAATTGAACATACAATAGAATAGAATAATATTCAATGGTGTCCAAAAGCTTTTTATACAACTCCAAATCTTCAGAAGCCGCACAATCATTATGCTAGACAGAGCGAAACATCAAACCTCACTGGCTCTTGCATGTCACGTGACTTAACGTGTCATCACACAAGCACCAAAGAGGTTTGGTGTTATTGATATGCATAAGTATACTTCTTCACTGAGGCATGCTATACTAACTATCTGAAATCTGTTGAGAAAATATTTTGCTGAAACCTGCAATCTAATACGTATATCTGTCTCATAACATTAATCTCTTTTTAATGCATATTCTTTCTATTTTTTCTTAATTTCCTTACTTTCAATCTCGTTCGCAGCCGGATGAGAACAAGCACATTGTGGCTCTGCAGTTCAGCTGGAAGAATGGAATCAAGCCCAAAGGAAGCATCTTCATCGGTGTGAGCCCAGAGTTTGAGTTTGCTCTGTACACTCTGTGTTTCCTCACGTCTCCAAACGAGCGAGTCAAAGTCTCCTTCAGCGTCTACGAGGTGGAGATCGTCTGTCACCACTACAACCAGAAGCACATCGGCACCACCTATCCTGTGCTCGTCAAATACCTCAATACATAACCACACACAGGGCCAAGCGACTCATAGTTCATTATTTCATAGTGGCTTGGTTATAAGTATTGATGTTATGTTTTAATCTCAAAAACAATAAACTAAAAGACCATCAATGCCATAGCCTTGTGTCTACATGAATCTTGACTGCATGTGTTCCTCTTCATTATCGTCTCATTTTCATACACTGATTCATATTTCTTGTTCACAGTATTTTGAGGTCATGTTTTGAAGCGTGTCTTCTCCAGACTGGTTAAAGCACAAAGCAATCATATTCAAGTGTGGGTTTGATCTGCTGAACGAGTGCACCATGCTTCGGTGAATCAGTCCTCTCGTTCGTCACGTTATCCTCGACTCGGCAATGCTGGAAGGCTTTGGCAGTACGAATGTAAAAGCATTGGTCATGCCAATAAAGGAACTTAACCCTCAATTGGTCCTTGGGGTCAATATGACCCCAATTGAAATTGAATGGGAAATGCGAAAAAATGTGTAAAAAAAATCAATAAATCCAGCTTAAATCTGAAATGTGGAAAGAGCATACTCACTCACGTACACACACACACACACACACTCTCTCTCACACACACACACCGTTCATATCTGCTTATTGCAGTTGTTTTTTGTTTTAGTTTTGGGGGGGTTGTGTTGTTTTCATTTCCATTTAAGCAAAATAAAATTGTTTTGATTTTTACTTTTTAGATTGAAAAAAAAGATGTGCCTGCGATCAAGTTTTAGTCACAACTTGTGTGGCATTTCTGCAAATATTGCAATAAATATTGCAAAGGCGGGCACTTCAAAATACCTCAAACAACAAACTAACCTTTGAGAAAAATACTGTTTTTTAATGTATATTTCAAATGTATATTTACCAAATATCTCTCAGAAAAGTTGTGGGAGAAGCAGTGGGCCACTTCCAGAACAAATGAATGGATCTCTATGGGCCTCTGCTGGAAATATATGTTCATTACACTATTCTTAAGGTTTTCTCTAGCCAGCAGGTGGCAGAATTCTACACCTAACACCTAGATCAATATCCAGAAACAACTTAAATCACATTTAGATCATCATTTAAGTGATTTTTTCATACAAATGTGATATTTCACATGCAAGCTAATGGTGTAGTTGAGGAATTTTGTGGTGAACAGGTACAAAAGTACTTAATATCTCCCAAAACACAGCTTTAATGTATAGATGAGAAGTAAACAAAAAAAATGATATATTATTTGTATGATTAAAAATTTATATATTTTTCACAATTGCTCTATCAATTTCTGTGAATAATATCTCAAAGATACAGGATTAATAAAGAGGATTTAAGAATGATTATATGAGTTTTTTGTTTCTCACTCCCTCAGCAGCAATGCTCCACCCTCCGTCCCAGTAGGTGGCAAAGTGATATCTCACATGCAAGCTAATGGTGTAGTTGAGGAATTTTGTGGTGAACAGGTACAAAAGTACTTAATATCTCCCAAAACACAGCTTTAATGTATAGATGAGAAGTAAACAAAAAAAATGATATATTATTTGTATGATTAAAAATTTATATATTTTTCACAATTGCTCTATCAATTTCTGTGAATAATATCTCAAAGATACAGGATTAATAAAGAGGATTTAAGAATGATTATATGAGTTTTTTGTTTCTCACTCCCTCAGCAGCAATGCTCCACCCTCCGTCCCAGTAGGTGGCAGAGTCTTCCGGTTGCCAACCGGAAGCAGCAGCAGCCTGTCAAGCACAAGCTCCTCCCATCGGCCCTGCTGTGAGACTGCAGTTGTCCACTGTAGAGCTGCTTTGGGAATAGAGAAAGGTACGTGTTTTATAAGTTATTATCTTAGTAGGTCACAATTCAGATACAAAAAGGAAAGAACCAGTCGTAGGGTGACACAGCGCAGTAAAGTTATTAGTGTCACGCTCGATATTCGGCTGTTCTGCTTAAGGGATCGTCTAAAAATTCCACGCACGGTACAAAACGTAAGCCATGTCCAATCCTTAATCCTAACACTTCTGAATTGGCGCACAGCTTTTATTAAAACTGTATACATCACATGTAATAAGTCAGTGTGGTAAGTCAACCTATTACAACTTTTTAAATATGAAAATAACATGTAGGTGAAATAAAGTTTTTTCACCCTATACTGTGTTTGTATAAATATTTTTTATATTGCACTATATTGGCAAAAATCCCCCTGTAGGAAGACTGTGTGTGGTTAGTTGGAGCCTAGTAAAGTACATATCAACACCTCTGAATTGGCGCACAGCTTCTATTAAAACTGTATACATCACATGTAATAAGTCAGTGTGGTAAGTCAACCTATTACAACTTTTTAAATATGAAAATAACATGTAGGTGAAATAAAGTTTTTTCACCCTATACTGTGTTTGTATAAAGATTTTTTATATTGGACTATATTGGCAAAAATCCCCCTGTAGGAAGACTGTGTGTGGTTAGTTGGAGCCTAGTAAAGTACATAAATTATATAACATTTTGGTGAATTATAGTGAAGAATCGTTAATCATAATAATAAAGGGAGGTGTTGGCCATCTGTAGTGACACTGCTTCAACCTTTAGAATATGAAAATGTGTGTGTGTTTAACATTAATTAGTCATTTGAATTAAAGCCATTCTGATTTAAATTAAACTTGTGATCATTTACTCACATGATGTTGTTTCAACCATTCAAGACTTTCGTTCATCTTCAAAACACAAATGAAATTATTTTATATGAAGCCTGAGAGATTTCTGTCCCTCCAGTGAAAGTCTATTCACCCGAAACCTCAGAAAGAGCTCTTTCAAGTTTTAATTCAGATATAAACATTGATCATTTCACATAATGCATATTAAATATGGTAAGCAGAAGCTCAAATGTGCATGCCTGATACAGAATTATAACAAAATACATTCACTTGGATTTATAAGATTGTCTCATCATACAGTGCATGCATTTGACATCAAAAACATGTCGAATTTCTATAAAAGTCGGTTTATGTATATAGACCGTATATATGTGTCTGTATAAAGTCTCTTTATGTTGTCACCAAAATAAAAAAACATTTTCATCACTAAAAGTGAAGCCACATTTCAATCTCCCCCTAGTGGCCGGCTGCGGTATAGGTCATAAACCATGGGGTGTGTACACTAAAAAATGTATTTTTGGTTGCTTGAACTTCAAATAGATGCAATAAAAGGATAAGGGTATATTTAAAAAGATATGTTCCGAGGATGAACGGAAGTCTTATGGTGTTGCCAAAAACATGTCGAATTTCTATAAAAGTCGGTTTATGTATATAGACCGTATATATGTGTCTGTATAAAGTCTCTTTATGTTGTCACCAAAATAAAAAAACATTTTCATCACTAAAAGTGAAGCCACCTTTCAATCTCCCCCTAGTGGCCGGCTGCGGTATAGGTCATAAACCATGGGGTGTGTACACTAAAAAATGTATTTTTGGTTGCTTGAACTTCAAATAGATGCAATAAAAGGATAAGGGTATATTTAAAAAGATATGTTCCGAGGATGAACGGAAGTCTTATGGTGTTGGAATGGCATGAGGGTGACTAAATGATTTCATTTTTCACTCCCTTGGACAGCGCCGACGTTTTACAGTAGTGATTGCCTTTTTGAGACGGTCCCTTACTCGCATGCTATAATAGCGTGTTAGCGTGTTCTTGAGCGTTAAAATGCAGCTATAAGAAGCGGTTTTAGGTGTGTTCGAATATTGTTTAAACTTACTGCAGTATTGGTATCTTTGCAAGACTGTCACCTTTCCAGAACAGAAGGAGAAAGCAAATATACTGCGAATAACGTGAAACCGTGTTTATCACGTTTGTTAACATTAATTTAGGTTAGCACATCGTTTTTGCCCTTGTGTTTCCCTTCAGATGGAGTCGGGAATGTAGTAGTTATGAGTTTCAAACACGTGTATGGCCAAGCGAAGTCCTGTTTACAAAAACTCGGAATTCTCCCAATTCGCCTACACTAAGTATTTCGTGAAGAAAACATATATAACGTTGCTTTTGAGTGTGCAGCAAGCAAGCTTTGGTTTAAACAATAACAAACAATTGGTTACAATACTTCCACGTCGCAAAATCGCTCTTTGTCGCATAGTTATGTATTCTGACTCACCATAAAGCATAAGCATAAGCCGGCCTGTCAATCATCCTGTCACACTTAAAGGGCCAGTACACCAAAAAAACTGTCGCTTAGTTATGTATTCTGACTCACCATAAAGCATAAGCCGGCCTGTCAATCATCCTGTCACACTTAAAGGGCCAGTACACCAAAAAAACACTGCTGTCAATTTACTCACCCTCAGGCCAGCCTAAGATGTAGGCATCTTCCTTCCTTCAGTAGGACACTAAAGATGAACCCATGGTCCTTGGTGATTCATAATATGCAAGTCACCAAATACAAGAAACATACAATTAAAAACCCGCAGCTCCTGGTGATACATTGAGATGTTAAAGGGATAGTTCACCCAAAAATTAAAATTACCCCATGATTTACTCACCCTCAAGCCATCCTAGGTGTGCATGACGGTCTTCTTTCAGACGAATCCAATCGGTGTTATATTTAAAAACCGTCCTGGCTCTTCCAAGCTTTATAATGGCAGTGAATGGGTGTTATTTTTCAGTAGTCCAAAAGACGTCAAATAAAGTGCATCCATCCATCATAAAAAGTGCCTCACACGGCTCCGGGGTTGAATAAAGGCCTCCTGAAGGGAGCCAATGCATTTTTGTAAGAAAAATATCCATATTTAAAACTTTATAAACCGTAATCTCTCTTTTTTTTTTTTTTTATCTCAGGAATGTTCAAATGTCAGCCGACCAGGACTCCTGGTGATACATTGAGATGTTAAAGGGATAGTTCACCCAAAAATTTAAATTACCCCATGATTTACTCACCCTCAAGCCATCCTAGGTGTGCATGACGGTCTTCTTTCAGACGAATCCAATCGGTGTTATATTTAAAAAACGTCCTGGCTCTTCCAAGCTTTATAATGGCAGTGAATGGGTGTTATTTTTCAGTTGTCCAAAAGACGTCAAATAAAGTGCATCCATCCATCATAAAAAGTGCCTCACACGACTCCGGGGTTGAATAAAGGCCTCCTGAAGGGAGCCAATGCATTTTTGTAAGAAAAATATCCATATTTAAAACTTTATAAACCGTAATCTCTCTCTTTTTTTTTTTTTATCTCAGGAATGTTCAAATGTCAGCCGACCAGGAAGCACAAGAAGATGAACTGCTTGCTCTAGCGAGCATCTACGATGAAGAGGAGTTTCGCAGAGCCGAGTCGGGAAAGGAGGGCGAGATCCATCTGTGCCTGGAGCTTCCGCCGAGCTTCAAACTGCTAGTCAAGGGTGAGGCTTTATAAGCAGGTGCTCAGACCTTCTTCTAACATCTGAGAGTCTATAATGTTTCCTTGTTTTACAGGACAGAATTCCACAGAGCATAATGTATCATTTCTACCTCCGCTGGTTCTGAGTTTTGAATTCCCGGCTGACTACCCTTCAGCATCGGCTCCGGTTTTTACTGTAAGCTCCAAATGGCTGACGAGAGTCCAGGTGAGTCCTGTTTAGTGATGTCCTGAAAGCGGTGTCATTTCATTGTTGTCATTTGCTCTTTTATATATCTAATGCATTCTTTTTGATTGTGTAGCATTGAATAAAAATGGATATGCTCACTTCTCAGTGCTTGCTCTTTTACTGACTGTCAACAACAGCCTGAGATAGAAGTCTCTCCATAAACTTTTATTCTTGTTGGATAAACTGTTTCATTTAGACATTACGTCACTTCACTGCTGTACTTAACCCTCTGGTGGCGTTTGGGTCATTTTGATCCAATATTTATCCTGATTTTTTCCTGATAATTTTTGTACTTTTTGGGGATTTTTCCCATCTTGTTACACTTGTGATGTAAAAATGTCCGGCCTGCAAAAAATAGCTCGTAAATTACTTGTTATATTATCACCAAATATTGTATTCAATCTTTTTATCAACTTGTTTTCTTTTACTTAGGACAGATTTTGTGTTTCTTTTTAGAGCTGATTGATCATAGACCTCATTGATCTGAGCTTATGCACCTGTTTTCGAGTGAAAAAACATTATTTGTGCATAATTTTGTCAATATTAGACAAAATATGAAAAGAAACGGTACAAAATGACACAAAGTCACGCTTGTGGTGTTCTCGGGTCAAACATGGCCAGCTTACGAGAACAGAACAGTTATGCAATATTATCACAAAATACTGGATTCAATCTTTTTGTCAACTTGTTTTCTTTCAATTAGGACAGGTTTTGTGTTTATTTTTGAAAGTGATTCATCGTAGGCCTCATTGATCAAAAACGGCATCCAATGAAAGTGAATGGGGGAGATCGAAGAACAGAATGAACGGTTTAAAGACTCAATCAGAGACAGTCCCTTGTGGCGTAACAATGTAACTGCACTGATTGACAGCCCGTCTAGAACGCACAGGTGAAATACCTGCAGAAAGTCTCTTGTCCAGTCGATTCGAGGATCAGAACTAACTGTTATACATGTAGGCTAACAACTAATGGCCCCTTTTCACAAGACTGTGGTGACTCGTTACAACGGTCATCAGCATCGTAAATCTCTCTGACTGTCGTTATCAGACTCTATTCCCGCGCCCCCCCCTTTTTTTAAAGTCGTGAAAACGCTATCATAGAGTTTTTATTTTGAGCTATTGGGAATGCAAAAAAAATGTTTGACGACTTCTGCTGCTGAGAAACCTGGAAATATGGAAAATGTCAGGTTTATGTTCTGTTATTTTGACATTCTCTTCTGTTTATTTCACTTCCTGTATCAGCGGCCTATTTAGTTTCGGTTTCATTGGTTTCAGGATAATGACCTCGTTACATTGTAACACACACAAAGATTATATATACATATATATACTGCATATGGTGATAAAAGGCGTATCGCGCTATTGAGCCACTCAAAATTACCGCAAGGGAAATTCCTTCACCTACGTGTGCTTGCAGACATAAAGGACCTGTGCATGAGTAGATGCATGCATACTCGAGCTACAGCACACACATGAGATGAACTAAATCATCAGATCAGTGAGGCCTACGATCAGTCAGTTTCAAAAATAAATACAAAACCTCTCCTAATTTAAAGAAAACACGTTGTCTGATATTTGAAAAATCTGATATTTAGCATAACGAGGGATTCACAAGCATTTTTTTTAATCAAATCATGAGGTACCAAGAGATTCTGACCCCTAGTTAAAACTGAATACTTATGTACAATTGCATTTATGCTGAAAAATTATACTTTTTACTGCATTACAATTTGATGCAAACTTAAAAATGCAAAGACTATATGTCATCATGACTTAAATCTATCCTGTGTTAACTAACAAGCCAATCAGTCATACTCACATTAATTTAACTTTCCTTTTATTTAAACAGCCAACAACATCTAATTTAGTGTAAACACTGATAAAGGCAGCAGTTTTTTAGAAGAGTAGTTTACCAAAAAATAAATGTGTCATCATTTTCCCACCATTATTATCATTGCAAACCTGCATGACTTTCTTCATTGGATCAGTTATTTTCCCAACTCTCCCAAAAGTGGATGGTAACCAGAGGGTCATAGCAGCTTTGACTCGGCTGAATGCTGCTAGTTCGGGGTAATCGGTTTGTTCAGCTAGTGGAAGTCTGGGAGGATATTTGGGAACCCTATTCAAGTGTATTTGGTGATCATTTTCTGCTGCTGTAGCATTGCGATAACCTTCCGCTCTCACTCCATCAGATCACTGCACTTTGCAGGAGATTGGACGAGCTTTGGGAGGAGAACCAAGGCAACGTGGTTCTTTTTACCTGGATGCAGTTCCTAAAGGAAGAGACTCTGGACTTCCTGGGAATCCAGTCACCGCTGGAAATCCAGAGCATTGAGAGTCCGCCTCAGTGTGAATCTGGCCCAAAACAAGCAGTAGACCTTTCCGGAGAAAAAAGTAAAGATTTAGACCCAAGAGCCGTGCAAGAAGTCGACGCTCGCACAGATATACTGACTCAGCTGCTGGATTTTGACGAAGCTCAGCAGCAGAAGGTGTTTGATGGGAAGGTGTTCTGCTGCGGCATCTGTTACTCCGAGAAGCTTGGATCCGATTCTCTGCTCTTCAAAGAGTGTCAGCATGTGTACTGCAAGGCCTGCATGAAGGAATACTTTCAGATCCAGATAAGAGACGGAAAAGTCCAGTGCCTTAACTGCCCTGAGCCAAAGTGCATGTCCATGGCCACTCCTTCACAGGTATCTTCTGTCTGTTTTTGTGTGATTGTGCTATAGTGTGAGTATGGATAGGTTATGTAGGGCTTGACGATGAGACTCGGGCCCACTTGAAATGACAGATGGCGGTTTATCATTCGCACATTTTTAAGTTGCCAGTGTCGATTTATAGAAGACACACGAGAAGAGAACTCAGTACTGAGTGAACAGAAAAATACACAACATTGTCAAAATGCCCACCTTGACCAGCATCCACAAGCCTTTGGGAGAAAATCTTATGCGTGTCGATGTATTACATCTACACATTAGGTTTTAAAGTGAGCAGTGTAATATACATGCTGCTGTCTGTGTCATTAATGTTCATCAAAAAGCGAAAATCACTCACTGCTCTTGACTGAATCACTTCTGTAGCTTTAAAAGCATTACTCTGTATTTAATCTGTGCAGTGAAGACTGTACAGTTTTATTTTATATTTGATTATTCGATTTCTGTAGGATTTCTTGTTTATTAGCACTGTTTATTTCATGTGTATCTTTGTTGTATTGCTGACTGATTAATTGTTTAAACTTTAAATTAGTTAGACTAGTAGTTTTTCCTGTGATACCGTAATTGGAATGGAGAATTGAGAAATTTCACTGGTAACTAGGGGTGTGCGATATTGACCAAAAAAGATACCAATTTTTAAAAATAATTATGGCCCTGTCTTAATGAGTTATACATTGAATCATTCATTCAAATGATTCATTCAAAACGGCTGATTAACGGCTCAATATTAACTTCATGTTTATTGAACAAAGCTAATATCACATTATCGCACACCCCTACTGGTAACTACAATTTTGACGCCTTAATGTTATTTATTAGAATTGTTAGTCAAAAACAACAAAGCAATATTTTTACTGTAAATATCTTAACCTTGAGCAAATATCCTTGAGCCCTGTTATGACTCTAAAACTCTTCAGCTGCATTCTGAATATAGTTTTAAGACTGACATCAGTATGCTCATATAACAGGTGAAACTTCTCGTGGGCGAAGATGAGTTTGCGCGCTATGATCGTCTTCTGCTGCAGTCGAGTCTGGACCTGATGGCGGATGTGGTGTATTGTCCCCGCATGAGCTGCTGTATGGCTGTGATGGTCGAGCCTGACTCCACTATGGGCATCTGTCCCGCCTGCAGATATGCCTTCTGTACCCTCTGTAAGCGGAGCTATCATGGCCTCTCTCACTGCATAGCGACTGCTGGTAAGAGGATATTTAGGTTGGCTTGAGAAATTGTAGCATGTGTCTGATATTAGTAAATTGGATGCTCAGTGACCAGTAGTACACGCACTTGGTTAGTTTGTTTCCCTCTGAAGAGTTCAAAAGCTGTGCCTTTCTTTAACAGATGAGCTTCGCAGTTTGCGGGATGAGTATATGTCTGTGAGTGAAGAGGGGAAGAAGTTCCTTGAGAAGCGTTTTGGCCGACGGGTCATTCAGAAGGCGGTGGAGGAGTCTTTTAGCACAGACTGGCTGAAGGATAACTGTAAACAGTGCCCTTGCTGTGGCACTAATATACAGGTCAGTACTAAAGATGTGTGCATTAGGGGTCGACCGATTATCGGCGCCGATATTAAGCCTTTTTATGGTTATCGGCATCAGTCATTTTCAAAATCGATTTGCCGATAAAATAATTTAAAAGCATTTAGAGAAAGCTTTTGTCAGAGCACTTGTTATTCTTAATTTTGACATTAATTTTCATTTTTACACCAGACATATATATCGGCTATCGGTCTACTTTAACTGTAATAATCGGTATCCGTATCTGCCCTGAAAAATAGATATCGGTCAACCCCCAGTGTGCATACTACATATTTCCAAAATTACGAGCATGAATGACTAGATTTTGACCGAGGAAGTGAGCCTACGCCGATGTATAATTCATCAGCAACTCCATTTCCCACAATGCAACACGATTGTGACATCACAGCAGATCGCACTTAATCTACCCCCACATATCATATGAGTTACTTTGAGATTGAACCAAATAACACTTGCTGTTGTTTAATTTTCTATATTTTTTCCAACAGCCAAAAGCATACCTATAGGCAGTGTTGGGGGTGACGCATTACAAGTAACCCTAGTTATGTAATCAGATTACTTTTTTCAAGTAACTAGTAAAGTAGCGCATTACTTTTACATTTACAATGAGTTCGTTTTTCAAATAAGTTACACAAGTTACTTTGTTTTCCCATTTATTCACTGAGAGCTCTCCTGTCCCCGTGTTAAGAGAAATTGTGAGTGATGTGCCGAGGAGGAGGCACTTCTTTCAGCCTGAGGATTATTCATTTCACTTTTGGTGTTAAAGGACCTTTACAGTTGCCAAAAATATAACTTTGCGTTTTTTGTTATTAAAAAAAACTAAATAAGTTCAGCCCAGGTGACAAAAAGTAACGTAATGCATTACTTTCCATAAAAACGCATTTAGTTACTTTTTTTATGGAGTAATGCAATATTGTAATGCATTACTTTAAAAAGTAACTTTCTACGCTGCCTGTAGACATATAGAATGGTGCATAAAATCTTCCTTATCAACTTCTGGTTTTATGCACCATTCTATATGTCTACAGGTAGCGTAGAAAGTTACTTTTTAAAGTAATGCATTACTGGTAAATAATAAATCAACTCCATTCCAAATGATCTAGGGCTTAGAGTGTTTCAATTCAACCCACTGCACAACTAAACCAAGGATTGTATCAACAAAGAAAGTTTTTTTTATTTAAGCTTTATATCTTCTGAACACCTGGTGGTGCTGTCTTTAAACTTTACAGGCAGCTTCAGGATCATGCTGACAGTGAGCTCTGCAAAATTTTGTGCCAGTAAGTTAAAGCGTTTAAAAAGATCCTAATTGAATACAAATAGCAGTTCGTCCAATCCTGGCAAAAATGGTATCGTCGGCGTGACCCAAGGAATCCATAGACACAAAAATCACAATTTCTTGAAAAACATTTCTAAGGTTTTGGGCAAAAATAACCATTTTTGAGATCTTTTGACCTGTAGGTGGTGCTATTCCATAATTAAGCATGTGCTAATGAAGTGTACCACGTTTCGTTTTGATGGATCATGGTGTTGCACCCAAGGAATCCATAGACACAAACATCACAATTTCTTGAAAAACATTTCTAAGGTTTTGGGCTTTTGACCTGTAGGTGGTGCTATTCCATAATTAAGCATGTGCTAATGAAGTGTACCAAGTTTCGTTTTGATGGATCATGGTGTTGCTGAGATAGAGCACCTCATCCAATTTTAGGTCAGGATGTTTAATTTCACACAGTCATAACTTTTGCTCAACGATAAATATCAAAATTGTATATTAGGAATATTTTTGGTCTAGTAATTAAGACCTATAAGTGGAAAAGTGCTAGTCACTGATATAGTAGCAGTAAATATGATCATATACACCTATTAATTTAATTAAAACATTCGAATTAAAAACTGCCCCAGAAAGCTCTATAAAATCATTTAATTGGAGAACAATTGTGGGAACCCTCTGCAAACTGAGATCTGGTGTGTTGTGCAAAGGTGCGCTCTTTCGGTAGATTCTCAGAAAAACATGCCTGAATGACTCCGTGCATGGATTGAAAGTGCTCTTTTTCCCGTTTCTGTAGAAGGTGCACGGCAATCACAATTTCTTGAAAAACATTTCTAAGGTTTTGGGCAAAAATAACCATTTTTGAGATCTTTTGACCTGTAGGTGGTGCTATTCCATAATTAAGCATGTGCTAATGAAGTGTACCACGTTTCGTTTTGATGGATCATGGTGTTGCTGAGATAGAGCACCTCATCCAATTTTAGGTCAGGATGTTTAATTTCACACAGTCATAACTTTTGCTCAACGATAAATATCAAAATTGTATATTAGGAATATTTTTGGTCTAGTAATTAAGACCTATAAGTGGAAAAGTGCTAGTCACTGATATAGTAGCAGTAAATATGATCATATACACCTATTAATTTAATTAAAACATTCGAATTAAAAACTGCCCCAGAAAGCTCTATAAAATCATTTAATTGGAGAACAATTGTGGGAACCCTCTGCAAACTGAGATCTGGTGTGTTGTGCAAAGGTGCGCTCTTTCGGTAGATTCTCAGAAAAACATGCCTGAATGACTCCGTGCATGGATTGAAAGTGCTCTTTTTCCCGTTTCTGTAGAAGGTGCACGGCTGTAACAAGATGACCTGTTCGTCCTGTCAGAAGTATTTCTGCTGGATCTGTCTGGGAGCTCTCAGCAGAGTGAACCCCTACAGCCACTTCAACAACCCCAACTCGCCCTGCTATAACCAGTGAGTACCGTCTTCAACACGCTCTTAAATGTGTTTCAGAGCCTTACACGCATGCATTTATTTCTCCCAACTGTTTGCATTCACTTAAGACCGTCTGGATTAATGTGGAACTTGCATGTTGTTAAAATAACCTTGTGTTACCATTTAAGCACAACAGGACATGAAAGAGAGCGTTAATACTCGTGCAGAAACGATGCTCCTCCATAACTAAGAACTGCACAACATTTGGGAAACTCGGCAGGCTTCTAAATCCATTGAAATGCATGCTTTTCCAACACCCTCTAAATTAGTAAACGGATCAACTCTGATAAAACAGATAATAAACATACAACTTTTTTTGGTAAATTTGAGGGTATGTAAGTAGCTATAGCAACTTTTTTTAAATTTATGTTCCAAGGTTAGTTTATGAATTATTATAAGATAAAGCAATGTTTTGTTTTACCCCACAAATCTTTAACCCTCCTGTTATGTGCACATTTCAACCAATTTTAAAATATTAAAATATATCAATAAATTACTCAAATTGACAAAATAATTTATTTTTATTTACTTACCCGATATTTTAAATACATTTGGGGACATTTAGTTGGTCCCCATGAGGAAAACAGCTTGTTTTTGTTTGTTTGTTTATGTTTTTTGGAAATGTAAAAATGCAGAAAGTTGTGTTAGGGGAATGAAAATACAGTTAGTACAGTATAAAAATTATGATGTCTATAGAAAGTCCACATATAATATGGAAACCCAATAATAATAAATTTTGACAGATGCTTGTAAAATTGTGTGTACAGTGTTTGTAAACACATTATTGTATGAAATAGTCAAATATTAAGTATTAAACACAACAGAAAATTATTCTGCATATAATGTTTAATCTTTTATTTTTATGATATCACCAATTGGCTCAAAATGTGCACATGCATTTTAAAAACTTTGTAACACAAGATGTGCACATTTATGATTTCGTCTACTACATTTAGCAAAAGTCAGAAAGATTCAAGGTTTAAAAATATAGTTATCATATTTTTTTTAGAGATGTCTAAGTTGCTTTTGGGGTCAATTTGACCCAGACATCACAAGAGGGTTAAAAATAATAATAATAAAAAAATTAATGATAATAAAAATGATAATTTCACACATCCTGGGTCTGCATCTTATTTATTTTTGCAGCTGGATTATTTCTATATAATGCATTACAATAAGTAAGTTACCATTTTGTTACAGTGTAATTACACATACATGCTGAGTAATATTAATTAAGAACATTTACTTACTCTAGGGTAATGGTTAAGTTTATGGTTAGCTGCTTGTAATTAATTTACCGTTGCTATAGTAAGTCTTAAAGGGATAGTTCACCCAAAAATGAAAGTCGTGTCATTAATTACTCGCCCTCTTGTCGTTCCAAACCCGTAAGACCTTCGTTCATCTTCAGAACACAAAGATATTTTTGATTTGTATTTATTGATTAAATAAAAGAGATTTCTCAGGCAGTAAATGTGGATCATTCAGATGAATCTGGTTTGGTCTTGACTCAGGTTCTGGCGTACATACTGTTTTACAAATCTGACTTTTAGGATGAAAAACCTTCAGTACATGAGGACTCTGGTCTTAAAGTCATGTGTAATAGATTTGAGATGATTAAAGGTTGATGAAATGACATTATTCGTTTATTTTCTGCTCTAGATTGTTTCAAGGAGTGCAAATGGACGAGGAAGAAGGCTTTGGGAGTGACGAAGATAACTGATCCTCTATAAATGAAATGTTTTCATGCACACCAGACTGGACTCGACCAGAACCGAAAGCCCAAGACCTGACTTGAGTGTCAAGCATTTTTTAGCAATATATATTTTTTTTAATTTTCAACATTTTTGCAATTCAAATTCCAGCTCATACAAGCATCCCTTCACATAGCTTCATTGAAGATTGTAAACATTTCCACATTTCCAAATCAGCCTAACAGCTGTGCATGCAAAACTACAGAATATATCCTATATCTTTAGTTTATGAATCGGGTTTCTTTGCTGTTATTGTCTTTTAAGAAGATGTATTGTTTGTATAGGTATCCTCGGCTATTGCTGTCATTGTTAATAATGTACATTTCATCTTTCGGACAAACGGTGGATGGATTTAGCAGTAAAATAAATGTTAAAGAGTTCTTGTGGCGTGCATACTGTCTTTGATTAGATGACACATCATCAAGATTTTAGGTTAAAGTTATTAAACTCACGGTTTATGTAATGCATGATGATCAGTGGGCTCCGAGCTTGTCCTCGGTAACACAGTATTACAAAATGTAATCACGAAGCTTCTCAATGCTGTACTTTATTATAATCCCTTTGAGTAGTCTATAACATAACTGCACAGACTTTATTTAATATATGCAGGCTACACAAACTGCACATGCTGAAATAATTCTGCTAGCACTACACGGTTAGTGAGTGCACTGGTTATCAGGAACTACAGCTTTTCTCAAACTCACGCGTCTGAGTTCAGAATCCTGTGTAAAAACACAATGCCACATAAAAGCCAGACTGAGTTATGCCTGCTCTGACCCACCTCAGGCCCTGCCATCACACTACTGTATAAAGGTGCATCATAACAATTTGGTAATTAAAGACTTATTTGTTGATCATTTTACACAGAATGGTTGAAAATTACCCATAAATACAATTCAAGCCAACATAATAATCTTATATATTAGATCAGTAAAAAATATAAAAAATAAACTTATTTATTTATTTTCTCTCAAGGCGTGGCTACGGCGTCAGAACGCGTCACGTGTGTGGGCGGAGCCGAGCGCGAGCAGAGGAAGCTTCTGGAAGCGCGCGTGAGCTTCTCTTCCTTTATCCCGCGGAGCTGTGCTAACCTGAACTACCCCTCAGCAGAATGTCCGCGGTAAAAGCGCTTAACCCGAAAGCAGAGGTGGCCCGGGCTCACGCGGCCCTGGCGGTGAACATCAGCGCCGCTCGAGGGCTCCAGGACGTGCTGAAGAGTAACCTGGGGCCGAAAGGCACGATGAAGATGTGAGTGTCTGCTAGCGGCTAATGCTAGCGGCTTTGTTAGCACGTGTTAGTTATCCCTGTGCTGTCAGCTAACGGCGCAGATCTGAACCAACAGCCGTCGCTGCTAACGTCAGGTTCCAGTGTTTAGCAACCTGTTTATTAACATACATGAAAGTGTAGCTTTGAGACGATTAGCGTTATGCAGTTAGCATCAGAGCTAGCAACTGACTCATCGTGGCAGTAACCCTGCGTTCAGATGTCCTCGAGCTAGTTTTAAATGAATGTTTGTTTATTATTATGTCTGTATCTCATTGCATCAAGCCATTTAACCCTAGAATGCATGAACCAAGATGCTACACAAATGCATCATATATGCATAAGATAACATGGATGTGTTTAATACAGTTGTAGTTTTTCCTGAGCAGACTTGGAAAGAAATGAGAAGGACTGTGGAGTCAGGTGATGTGAAATGCTCTTTGCAGACTGGAACAGAACATTTTGCACATCTTCCTTTTTTTTTGGGCCTTCTCTCTCATCCGCTGCATCTGAAAGCATGTGCTGTCTGTTAGGCATAAGCATGAATGATAATACTTTATTGCTGTAATCCTTCCACAGGCTTGTGTCTGGCGCAGGAGACATCAAGCTCACCAAAGATGGGAACGTTCTGCTGCATGAGATGGTGAGAGCTGTGTGCATTGATGTGTAATTAAGGACTGTGGAGTCAGGTGATGTGAAATGCTCTTTGCAGACTGGAACAGAACATTTTGCACATCTTTTTTTGGGCCTTCTCTCTCATCCGCTGCATCTGAAAGCATGTGCTGTCTGTTAGGCATAAGCATGAATGATAATACTTTATTGCTGTAATTCTTCCACAGGCTTGTGTCTGGCGCAGGAGACATCAAGCTCACCAAAGATGGGAACGTTCTGCTGCATGAGATGGTGAGAGCTGTGTGCATTGATGTGTAATGTAGTGGCATGTAGCCCATATTGCAGGAGGGCTGCTTCTCCAGATATCAGACCGACACAGAATCAGTGTGCCGCGTGGTTTAACCTCAGATGTTGATTCGGCATGCTTTCGCTCGTGTTGTTGAATCAGCATCTGAGCGTGATGCAGTGAGTAGATGTCTGTCTGTAAGTTCTTAATGCTTTTATTATACATACCCATCACCAAAACTCATCTGCTGTTACAAAGTATCGTCTGGGTTTAATTTGGGGTTCACCCAAGAAAGAAAATTGTCATCATTTGCTCTCCTCGTGTCGATGTAGTGGCATGTAGCCCATATTGCAGGAGGGCTGTGACTCTCAGATATCAGACCGACACAGAATCAGTGTCTCGCGTGGTTTAACCTCAGATGTTGATTCGGCATGCTTTCGCTCGTGTTGTTGAATCAGCATCTGAGCGTGATGCAGTGAGTAGATGTCTGTCTGTAAGTTCTTAATGCTTTTATTATACATACCCATCACCAAAACTCATCTGCTGTTACAAAGTATCGTCTGGGTTTAATTTGGGGTTCACCCAAGAAAGAAAATTGTCATCATTTGCTCTCCTCGTGTCTTTCCAAACCTATAAACGTTGGTTACTCTTTGAAACACACATGACGGTGTTTTTAATGAAATCTAAGAGTTTTCTGTCACTATAACTTAAGATCCAAAAATGTAAGTTTTTGTAAAATTAATGCATATGAATTAAGCGGTTCCAGGTCTTGTGAAAAAATGTAAATTTGTGTTTTTCAGCGCCGTTCTTCGTTTAAATGACAGCAAGGATTGATTGTGATAATCTTTGAATCAGGAATTATAAATGGTTCAAAGAACGAAAAAAAATAACTTTTTTTTTTCTCCCCCCGGGAACTTAATAGAAAACCAGTTTGTAGTCGTTTCAGAACTGAACAAGTGATTATTTTTTTTAAAAAGTTGGAATATTTTTGTTGTTCTGTGGAGCCTAATAGAAGATGTTGTGAAGAAGCAAACTGTTTTGTTTCCCATTGACTTCCATTGTTTGGACAAACAGATGGCGGTGGGAACTAAACACTCATACAGGTTTGGGATGACGTGAGGATGAGTGATCTCCCCCCGGAACTTAATAGAAAACCAGTTTGTAGTCGTTTCAGAACTGAACAAGTGATTATTTTTTTAAAAAGTTGGAATATTTTTGTTGTTCTGTGGAGCCTAATAGAAGATGTTGTGAAGAAGCAAACTGTTTTGTTTCCCATTGACTTCCATTGTTTGGACAAACAGATGGCGGTGGGAACTAAACACTCATACAGGTTTGGGATGACGTGAGGATGAGTGAAAGCAGGTAAATATTAGGGCTGTGTATCGCCAGCAAAGAAAAGATACGAGACTGCACTGAATTTCACCTCAGCAGATTTTAGTTAAACAAACAGACACTGCATACTATACAGGACTCAACGCCTTTTTTTTTTTTTTTTTACTGGTTCTTTATTTAAGTTTTTACTTGCATTGCCAATATTTTCACTGGCCCTGCCACACAAATATTAAATGGTGGTTATCATTGTTTTTGACCCATGTCATATTTCATTCTAATAAACAAGCTTATGACACAAATTTAGATACCAATTAAATTTTACAATTCTCTATTCTATTTTCGATACCACAGCAAAAACTACTAGCCTATCAAATAATAAACTGTATTAACTCTTTCCCCGCCAAACACAGAATTTCCTGGGTTTCCACTGTTACGCGTTCTAGGCACTATTACACATCGAGGCCAGAATCTCCCGATCAAAAACACAGGCAAGGAAGACGCAGAAACGAGCGATCTCGTATATAAGCAGAAATGAAAAATAATGCGATCATCAACAATAAACGGCATATAAATGTAATGTTTCCGAGTGAAACGTCGATCCAGGAAGTGGTAAAGGAGCGTGAAGCTTTGGGGGTGTTGATGAAGCGGTCTGCTGCATCTTTGCTTTGATCAACTGAATATGATCTGATAAAACGATTTTCTCAGCTTTTTGAGGGAAAATTTTGCTTTATTTATGAAACTTGCCTACATTCAAGTGTTGATACAAAAAGAATGCTTGAAGCTAGAATAAAACATGCGCTGCTGTCACTTTAAGACCTAATGCACGGATGTAATTTACTGATGTAAAAACTTTTTACATTTACACTAGGGCTGTCACTAACGATTATTTTGGTAACCGATCAATCTGACGATTATTCTGACGATTAATCGAGTAATTGGATAATTGTAATTAAAAAATATTTGTAGTAAAATAGACCTAAGCAACTAATAGCCTTTAAAATTACTTAAAATACTTATATAATAGCAATGAAGCAATAATTAGTTCAAATAAAGTATGAGAAGCAAGTAATCAGTTTTATTGAACAAAACTGTTGAAATACATAATGTAATTATATAATTATGCATTATAAATGCCTGCGCCAGCGGCCTGACGATTGTTTTTACACTTTACTGTGCAATCTAATCCTTGTTTATTATTGACTAAACAACATTTAATTCAAATGCCCACTTAAGCTTTAATGTTTGGCCATTTCTTTGACAGAAATGCTACAACCACTGTAATTTCTTGAATATGTGGACATCAAAACATGCGAGAACAGAGCGAGGGTTTAAACTTTTATTTTGAAGTCGTGATGAGCATTTAGCATGTTCAGAAAGATACTGATGTATTCTCCTGTGTTTGCATAGGTTTATAAATGATTAACCTTACAAATCTGATGAAATGGTGCACGTTGCATCCCCAGATGAACGTTATACACCTAAAGTCTCAGCAATATGCCGCTCCACACATGTAAATGATGACCGTTTGTGCGGAGCAGCATTTAATGTGAACGGAGACACATGCTTGTAATTAACTAAAGCGCATGTATTAAACCTGCATCACATATATTTATTTAACTGAATCGTAGCGTTTGTGAATTCACAATAGCATTATGCTTTATTATGATTTTTTAATGGGTTTAATATATCAAGCAGACGGTCTAATAATGATTTTCATGGATTCTCGTCTGTGGAATGCGCCACTTCCGGCATTTTGCCGATTACTCGACACGGACAAAATGCACTTGAGGATTTGTTTTTTAAAGTAGTCGAATTGAATCGTGACATGAATGTTGACTCTGTAAACAGTCACCCCAGTCTGCTGCTGCTGGTGCTTTAGACTCTCTCTCACACCATCATTGATCTTTTGATTGGTTTTCAGCAAATCCAGCATCCCACTGCCTCGTTGATCGCCAAGGTGGCCACGGCTCAGGATGACATCACAGGAGACGGCACGACATCCAATGTGCTGATCATCGGAGAGCTCCTCAAGCAGGCCGACCTCTACGTGTCTGAGGTTCTGCTCTTATTAAGTTAAAAGTCTTAATTTAAAAGGCATGTCCACCTTTTAAACCGTCTTGTTTCTGTCTAAAGGGTCTTCACCCCCGGGTGATCGCTGAGGGCTTTGAGGCTGCTAAGGACAAGGCTCTCGAGGTGCTGGAGGAGGTGAAGGTCATGAAGGAGATGGACAGAGAGACTCTCATCAATGTCGCCCGCACCTCCCTCAGAACCAAGGTCCACAGGGAGTTGGCCGATTTACTAACAGAGGTGAGAAACGTCGTTTGAAGTTCTGACCGTCCGTGACGAGCAATAATCATTTAAGTCCTAACAAGTTCATGAAGGGGTCATGAAATGGAAAATCTGTCCTTGATATTTACACACAGCTTGGCGATTCTCTCAGATCGCGTCTTTGAACAGTCACTCGCGTGAATGAGCTCTGATTTGTCGGCGAGGCTAAGATCATGTAGTGTGGACTCGGCATTAGTGTTGACTAGCACAGGTTCATTCATAACTTGATATCAATATAGGATCTGTCAAGTTTTATTCATACCGCTTTCTCTTTAAAACTGGTATTGAATACTAATATCAGCAGACCCTCAGAACAAGCCTATACGAAAGCTTAATTATGTGCCAGTTTGACAGAATAAAACGGAAAGGTTTTGTGTGGGCTAAGTCGTTTTTTTGAGTGGACACTTGCTGCAAGTGACAGAAAACGAATGCTTGCAAGGTCTGATGTTGACTAGCAGCAACAGTGCAGATGCATAGATATAGATAGATAGGTTGTTTTCCACCCTTCTGAAACACCAGAGTTTAATGTTGCTGCATATCTGTCCATCAGCCGCTGTGAGGGTAAGATGTCGGGTAAAACCATCTGAAATCGTGGATATAAACAGATTCCACCTCCAAAAACTGTGCAGATCCTTCTAAATGTCCTAGTGCATGACTGCTTTATTATTTAACTTCAAAAGCTAACCTCCAGAAACAATAGAAAGACTATACATTTCATGACCCCTTCAATATGATCAGTATTACTTGGATAGTTCCCTGGTACGTTCACATTCGGTTCACCTGTGACACATTGACATGCCTTGTTTACCTCAGGCTGTGGTGGATGCTGTTCTGGCCATCAGGAAACCCAACGAGCCCATCGACCTCTACATGGTGGAGATCATGGAGATGAGGCACAAAACTGACAGCGATACACAGTAAGATCTTCTCTTGTGTGGACATTAAGCTGTGCGTTCTATGGCTATCTTAGGAGTAGCTCGCCCTGAAATGAAAAATTGTAATCGCATAAAAAAACGGGAAATTCCTTCCTTGTTTCACAGCTGCAGTCATATGTTAGTCTTTTTTTTTTATGCTTAGACTGATCAAAGGGTTGGTGTTGGATCATGGAGCCAGACATCCTGACATGAGGAAGAGGGTGGAGGACGCTTTCGTTCTCACTTGCAACGTTTCCTTGGAATACGAGAAAACGTAGGCTTTGCAAATGTTCATGTTTATTTACAGTAGAATGATGGGCGTTTCTGTGAATTCTGAAACCTGTACCCGCTGTGTTTTCACAGAGAAGTGAACTCGTTAGTTCTTTGTCATTTATCTGGCCTTTTTATAATAGGGAGAGGAGAAATACACGTTCATTGAGAAGTGTGGTAACCCTCGTTCCGTGACGCTGCTGGTGAAAGGACCCAACAAGCACACCCTGACACAGATCAAAGACGCCGTGAGAGATGGACTCAGAGCCGTCAAAAACGCCATTGAAGATGGTAGGGAGACAAACATTACAACACAAAAAAATGCTGGGTGTAATGATTATAGTGAAAAGTGAGGAGAATATGCAGGTTCGTATTGAAGAAGAATTTTAGCAATCCTATCAAAGGGGTCATGATATTAGAAATCAAATTTCCCTTGAGCTTATGGCATATGAGGTCTTTGTACCATTGAAACATCCTGCATGTTTCAAAGCTTGAAATGTCTACCTCATTATAAACTGAGCTTTTAATTAACCAAGCTCCAAAAATGGCTTGTTTGGAAATTGTGGGATTTGTGACGTCACACAAGCAAATACATTTGCATATGACTGCATCCAGAGCAAGACACCAGGTTTGTTTGACTTGAGTCCGCTCTGCACAGACCAATCAGCATCTGGCTTGAAGCAGTGCATGCTGGTTAAAAATGTTCTCTGACATGAGACGGCACCAATGCCATTGTGACATATGCCATCAAAGTACCGCGAGAGAGGTTCTCGAGCCACTGGCTAGCTCATTCTGCACAGTATGACATGGCTGTTTAACGATTGACGAAAGCACTTTATAAATAAAGGTGACTTAACTTGACAGAGTCCCTCCCAATACATCCAGCCAAAGTCAAGCATGCCTATTATTGCACCATAGGCTCCACCCCCTGGCGTTCAGTTGCTTAACGGATCCGCCCACCGGCGTTCAGTTGCTTAGATATTTTATGTAGTATAGTTTCACAAAACTAAAATCAGACCATTCTGTTTTTGCTTCAAATTTCGACATTATACAGTCTAATTTAGATGAAAAACTACTATCATCTGATAATATTGTAACTGTTGTTTTAAAGGTCTCATATTGTCAAAACTGAAATTTCCTGGCTTTTTTCTCACTGCAGAGGGTCCATTGGTGAGCAAGTGATGCAATGCTACATTTCTCCAGAGCTGTTCCGAGGAAGAAACTCATCTGTGTCTTGGATGGCCTGACGTTGAGCAATTCTTTTTTTTTTTATAACCCTTTAATGCATACATTAAAAAAACTAATACATATGTCCAAATCACGACAGAAAATCACAGTTCTTAAGAGTTTTTCAAAAAAATCCTCGAGTACTGAACGATAGTTCGCTGTGTTCTAGAACACATGACATCACAATCTCACAGCAATTTGTAACTATTTAACATTTTGGTGAATTGGTGGCTAATTTGTAGCCTGTTTGTATGATTACATTTATGTAAAAGTGCTCGTAGTAGGCGAATCCTGCTTGAAGACCAAGCTGTGGCACGGAAACCTGTAGGCCGCTACCGCTCATCCACATTCAGCTGGTGTTTGTACTGGTCTGCAGAGATTTTCAAGAGAAGAGCAGAGTAGAGACTATTAGAGGAAAACATCACGGTTTACAGCGGCTTTTTCAACACGAGTCAAAGAATCCCACCAGCGGTGCTTTTCTCAGATCCTTCAGAAGAAACACGCTGTTATTCCCGTGTGGTGCAGCTCTGGATGCTAGTAATACAAATATACTATATTCTCAAAAGTCTGAGAAAAAGTGCGCATTCAGTATGGAAAACAATATTCTTAATAAAAATGTTGAATTTTTTTAAAAATCAATAAATGCAAATAAAGTACAACTAATAAAAGATATTTCAGAATTTTGAAGATTGCAATATAGATAATTAAGAATGCACCAATTTAATAATAAAAATGCAAATAGAACAAGCAAAGGTGGACCAAATATCAAGAAATTTGTTCATTTTTAATTTTCACTAAAATGTTACAGCATTAGTATAATTTCTTAATAAAATATAGCCAATATATTTTACATTATGTTCAAAAAATACATTTTTTTAAACCCAACTCAAACACAGGATTGGATTGATGTTTTAAAAAGTATATTTACGATGAAGAAAATGACATTCAGAAAGCTGTATTTGTTGATTTCTGGGCTAAATGGATTGAGAATAACTCCTGTTAACGAATACTTTTTATCATACGGGTGTTCTTTCAGGAGGGACCACCAAGCCCTTCTCTTTCGTGCTGAAACTGTTAAAGAGATTATTTTGAAGAGCTTGTCACTTGAGAAACTTATTGGTGTTTACTGAATATATTTGTATGATGGAGAAACTAAACGTGACAAATGAGCAGATGCCGTCAATATAGTGTCACATGATCTTCAGAAATCAGTATAATATGCTGATTATTAGAAACATTTCTGATTATTATCAATGTTGAACACAGTCGTGCTGCACAATATCTTTGTGGAAACATGAATAGAAAGTTCAGCGTTTATTTGAAATAAAACACGTTTTTATACACCAGCACTAACTGAAATACTCTAGTACTTAGTGAAGTCCTTTTATTAACTCTAAAGTTAATAGTTATTGCATCTTATCATACTAGTTCAAGAGAGGGAGAGGCTTTGGTTGTAGGCTATTCCAGGTAATAAGAGTGAATGCTTGATGTTAGAAATGATCATCCAACATAAATGATATTTTGTGTCGTTAAGCTTTTATCCCCCTATAAAACATCACGGTCCATGATAAATGCATCAATCAATCATATAGTTATTGAGGTTCT
>NW_015506921.1:239678-241108 GCF_001515645.1 Sinocyclocheilus grahami
ATTCTGAAACCTGTACCCGCTGTGTTTTCACAGAGAAGTGAACTCTGGGTTCTTCTACAAGAGCGCAGGCGAGAGAGACAAGCTGGTGAAGGCGGAGAGGAAGTTCATCGAAGATCGTGTGATGAAAATAATCGAGCTGAAGAATAAAGTGTGCGCAGATACTAAGAAGGGCTTTGTGGTCATCAACCAGAAGGTAATTGATACTTATTCATATTTTCACTATTTAAGGCCAGCATCACTGATAGTATTGATTACCATCAGACCAGTAGAGTTTCAGTCTTTTAGTTTGCACCGCTTGCTAAATCTCTCACTTTAAACCGATTTATTTCTTGTGTTCAGGGTATTGATCCATTCTCTCTGGACGCGCTGGCTAAAGAGGGCATTGTGGCGCTGCGCCGAGCAAAGAGACGAAACATGGAGAGGTAAGAGACGAATGTCAGGGAGATGTGTGCTGAAACCACTTTTTAATCTACCTATTTGATTCTAAAACCTAAAGTAGTTTTTATGATTGGGATTGCTTGTGTGAACGAAATGCTAACTGCACTAATTGATTACAAATAAAGAGAAAACGGAAAAACGAATACATTAATATAATAGTATAAGGATAATATTCCTTGCACTTTCAAAAAACAACCAAAACATTGCTATTTTGTATGTTTGCATTAAGTACCAATCTAAATCGTTTTTTTTCAATTTAAATATTTTTACATTTTATTACAAAATAACTAAGAACAGAACACGCTTGCAAATTTCAGATTTGAGAACCAGCATTTTTGATCATTTTCACAAAGTTTGACGGCCCCCAGAATATTTTGTTGTATGAATATTTGAACGTGTAATATTTCAAAAAGAACACGGCCTCTGCTTTTAAACAAAACAAACTGTTTTATTCTAGCTTTGTGCAATCTTTTATCAACACTTAAATGCGGGCAAGTTTCATAAAAAAATACGCAATTGCTTGTTTCTGCTTCTTCGCTGTTTTGATCTGGAGATTCAGTACTCTTTCAGAAGATGTGTAATAGCGCCGGAAAATTCTGTCAATGATGTATAGATCAGGATATTATTCAATGGGAGCTTGCAACATTTTTTCTTTTTTGTTTGTTTATTTGTTAACTAAGTACAAACTGTCCAAAAAAATGAAAAACAAAATATCCAGCTTCCCCCTTACTCTTGAAAACGTGTATTCCCCTAAGGCTGACTCTGGCATGCGGTGGTGTAGCGATGAACTCTTTGGACGATCTCACGGCTGAGTGTTTGGGACACGCGGGGCTCGTCTACGAGCACACACTGGTGAGGACTGGGCTTTTATTCTGGAGGGCACAGAACTCTCACAGACTCTCTGAATGTTAGTTCTTTGTCATTTATCTGGCCTTTTTATAATAGGGAGAGGAGAAATACACGTTCATTGAGAAGTGTGGTAACCCTCGTTC
>NW_015506921.1:241954-247181 GCF_001515645.1 Sinocyclocheilus grahami
CCGGCGTTCAGTTGCTTAACGGATCCGCCCACCGGCGTTCAGTTAGTTATTGGCTGACACCCATCTACATCAGGCAAGGGGGTGTTGATACTTATGCAGTAACGTTAGCCAATCATAACACTGGCAGTTTTTACGGTCAACCCTTGAAGGAACCACCCCTTAAAAACTGATCGTTTCAGATGGAGTGAGTTTCAGAGTAAGGGTTGAAAATCATTACTTTTCCACTGCATAATCACTTGGTTTTTTTTCATGCAAAAAAAACTTTAATATTATAAGTGAACCTTAAGGAACGTATTAAAATAAAAAATGAATGTCATGACAGGCTAGTTTTAGCATGCATTTGTTCCCTTTCCCTTCATAGCTGATGCAAAATAAGCATATACATTTTAAATGTCTATACACATTTAACACATTCATTGCCACTCTTTTAAAGAAAATATTTCAATCTTAATCAAATTTCCCCCCTGCATGCCACTGGGCTAATGTCGAGCGTTCTGCTGGTTTTCTCACAGGTTCGGTTGTGGCGGGGGGCGGTGCGTTCGAGGTGGCTCTAGCGGATGCGTTGGTTAAACACAAGCCCAAAGTAAAGGGCCGAGCCCAGCTGGGTGTGCAGGCGTTTGCTGATGCCCTCCTCATCATCCCTAAGGTACTGGAAAACAGAAATCACTTTTAAAAATGAGAATTGACAAGCTTCTAGTGTAAAGGTGCCTTTGAATTACTTGCGTTTATCTTCTTCTTGAAGGTTCTGGCTCAGAATTCAGGCTTCGACCCTCAAGAGACTCTAGTGAAGCTGCAGAGTGAGTTCAAAGAGACTGGAGAGCTGGTGGGAGTGGATCTGAGCACAGGCACGTGGAGAGACACCTCACATCATGGCAAAATTATTTTTTTGTGTATTTGCTGTAATTAGTATTTAAAGATGTAAAATGTATAATAGTGTGAATCTAATTAAAGACACGTTATTCACTAAATCAAGGATCTTCACAGTAGCAGTAAGATTTACCTACATGTGTTAAAACATATATATATATATATTTACACAGATTTTTGTGAATGTCTTGCACCTGTGAACCCGTTTGACATGCTCGTACTCCTGTGTGCATGTGTTGGAAGAGATGGTCTGTGTTCCTCCGGCTGTAACGCATCAGTGTGGTGTGTTCTGTGTGCAGGTGAACCTATGATCGCAGGAGAGGCCGGTGTGTGGGATAACTACAGTGTGAAAAAGCAGCTGCTTCACTCCTGGTGAGTCAAACTCCACTGTTCCAGCAGATCACATGACCGACCAACACGTCACTGATGATCACTAGGGATGTAACGATTAACCGCGAGCCAGTCGAAAATCGATTCAAATATGTGACGATTCAAATCGGTTGAGATGCCAAACAAATCGCGATACAATTGGAGTAGGAGTTTATATGAATGTCTCTGAGGAGAACTGACTATCTTTAGAAAGGTTTACGTGGTATTTTATTTTCATCTTGCCTCTGAACAATGCATATTACAGTAGCGTTCATAAGCGCAGCTCTGCTTTGTTTACAGCGGAAACCCAGGAAACACTGTATCGCTGCTGCTCCATGAGCGCCTCCTGCTGGCAGAGAGTGAATCTGCGTCTCATTCAGTGCTTCTGCAGATATTTTATGTAGTATAGTTTCACAAAACTAAAATCAGACCATTCTGTTTTTGCTTCAAATTTCGACATTATACAGTCTAATTTAGATGAAAAACTACTATCATCTGATAATATTGTAACTGTTGTTTTAAAGGTCTCATATTGTCAAAACTGAAATTTCCTGGCTTTTTTCACGATTACTGAGGTCTAGGGGCTATGTAAATACCATATACGTTTCAAAACAGTCAGTCCACAGTAAAATGCACACAGCCTGCTTAAAAAGTTGACATCAGAACTACACAGTTTGTTTTACACACATGCACAGACATTATTTCATACACGACATAGTCGTGAGATGCAAGAAACATAGACATATGGCAAGAAATCTGTAGACGCGCACATAACTAAAGACAATACTTTATTGAACCTTTTCTGATAAGAAGTGCGCACTGCAAACGTGAGCATTTTTGTCGATCGTTTCTGTCCAGTCTGCTCGTTTTATCACGTTTAACCACAGCTGTCGTTGGTTTTGTCTGGCAGTGGCAGCAGATATGCGATCAGATTTCTAATTTGAGGCTGTATTACGTCGATTCTGGCTCCCAACATCACAACAAGATGATATTTTAAGCTCCTTATGTAGCCGAATCTGGGCATGTCTTCTCTCAAAGGCTAAATCTGCTCCACCATCAAGAAGCGGCTTGTTCAGAGAGGGGAATGAAGTGGTCCTGTCTGGACTCAAGACTACAATCCCATTCTGTCGTCATTATATTTATGAGCTAGGAAACATTTCTCCCCTGCAGTCAGTTGGTTTATGTTAGAGCTTGTGTTACAGAAGCACTGATTTGCAATACACACTTTCATTTATACCCATTAATCGTTTTGCTTTTTTTGTGTTTGAGTGTTTGAGCATGTGTGAGTTTAATGGGTCATTTAAGAATATACCGGTCGAGATGTGCGTTTGCTTTCTCCTCCACTGTGGCTTTTTCATCTCTTGGCGACCAGGAAATAAAAATCTGGTGTCCTCGGGTGGATCATGAAATTTCAGTATTTCCCAATTCAAGCAGACCAGAGCTAGTCTTGCAACTTCCTTACAAAACAAAAATCAAGTCTGTGATTTTCACAAAGGGTGAATTCCGGTGTTTTTGTTGAAAGGGGCGCATTCTAAAGTAAACAACTGACTGAATCCCGTTCATGAAGGCCCCTTGTCGCACAATTCTTTATTTCTTGTAATTACACATTTCGATCTTCTGACGGCACCCATTCACTGCAGAGGGTCCATTGGTGAGCAAGTGATGCAATGCTACATTTCTCCAGAGCTGTTCCGAGGAAGAAACTCATCTGTGTCTTGGATGGCCTGACGTTGAGCAATTCTTTTTTTTTTTATAACCCTTTAATGCATACATTAAAAAAACTAATACATATGTCCAAATCACGACAGAAAATCACAGTTCTTAAGAGTTTTTCCAAAAAATCCTCGAGTACTGAACGATAGTTCGCTGTGTTCTAGAACACATGACATCACAATCTCACAGCAATTTGTAACTATTTAACATTTTGGTGAATTGGTGGCTAATTTGTAGCCTGTTTGTATGATTACATTTATGTAAAAGTGCTCGTAGTAGGCGAATCCTGCTTGAAGACCAAGCTGTGGCACGGAAACCTGTAGGCCGCTACCGCTCATCCACATTCAGCTGGTGTTTGTACTGGTCTGCAGAGATTTTCAAGAGAAGAGCAGAGTAGAGACTATTAGAGGAAAACATCACGGTTTACAGCGGCTTTTTCAACACGAGTCAAAGAATCCCACCAGCGGTGCTTTTCTCAGATCCTTCAGAAGAAACACGCTGTTATTCCCGTGTGGTGCAGCTCTGGATGCTAGTAATACAAATATACTATATTCTCAAAAGTCTGAGAAAAAGTGCGCATTCAGTATGGAAAACAATATTCTTAATAAAAATGTTGAATTTTTTTAAAAATCAATAAATGCAAATAAAGTACAACTAATAAAAGATATTTCAGAATTTTGAAGATTGCAATATAGATAATTAAGAATGCACCAATTTAATAATAAAAATGCAAATAGAACAAGCAAAGGTGGACCAAATATCAAGAAATTTGTTCATTTTTAATTTTCACTAAAATGTTACAGCATTAGTATAATTTCTTAATAAAATATAGCCAATATATTTTACATTATGTTCAAAAAATACATTTTTTTAAACCCAACTCAAACACAGGATTGGATTGATGTTTTAAAAAGTATATTTACGATGAAGAAAATGACATTCAGAAAGCTGTATTTGTTGATTTCTGGGCTAAATGGATTGAGAATAACTCCTGTTAACGAATACTTTTTATCATACGGGTGTTCTTTCAGGAGGGACCACCAAGCCCTTCTCTTTCGTGCTGAAACTGTTAAAGAGATTATTTTGAAGAGCTTGTCACTTGAGAAACTTATTGGTGTTTACTGAATATATTTGTATGATGGAGAAACTAAACGTGACAAATGAGCAGATGCCGTCAATATAGTGTCACATGATCTTCAGAAATCAGTATAATATGCTGATTATTAGAAACATTTCTGATTATTATCAATGTTGAACACAGTCGTGCTGCACAATATCTTTGTGGAAACATGAATAGAAAGTTCAGCGTTTATTTGAAATAAAACACGTTTTTATACACCAGCACTAACTGAAATACTCTAGTACTTAGTGAAGTCCTTTTATTAACTCTAAAGTCTGAAGTTAATAGTTATTGCATCTTATCATACTAGTTCAAGAGAGGGAGAGGCTTTGGTTGAAGGCTATTCCAGGTAATAAGAGTGAATGCTTGATGTTAGAAATGATCATCCAACATAAATGATATTTTGTGTCGTTAAGCTTTTATCCCCCTATAAAACATCACTGTCCATGATAAATGCATCAATCAATCATATAGTTATTGAGGTTCTAATCACCTGAGCCGATTCTGCACGAGATGCAAAGCCCTGCTGAATGTGAGATGAAGTCGCAAACAAACATTTCAGATCATCGCACTTGCGCTTCCACACTTCCAGACACAGGAGGGTGCATTCAGACGGCTTTATTAGAGCATGCACAGATATGACTGGTTTACAGCGGACCGTGTGAATCAGAGCTGATAAAATCGCTCACTGGAGCATACGGGGTCAGGATGCTCGAACAGCGCCCTCCATACAGCGGTCTCTGAAAACAAAACGCATATCCGGAGTTTGTATTCAATCTGAGCCAATAAAATAAAATGCACACAGATAGCATTGCATTTAGTGTTTAGTCTGTAAACGTACGCTTGCACAGCCCACGCCGCTGCTGGCGGACCTGTGGAGAGACGTCCCAGACGAGTGAGCGGAGCTCGGACACAGCTGCAGAGGAGGACAGAGCCACACAGCTGGAGGACACACCTGCAGACGCCTGCTGTACACCTGACACACACACACACACAACATCTGGAGCTGTATTAGACCATCCTGGGTACCTATTATGCAGGACAAGAAATCATCTATTAATTAAAAAAAAAAAAATTGTGCTGTTAGCTCTTTTTGGAATAAAAGTTTGTTGATTATTTTATATATATATATATATATATATATATATATATATATAT